>NW_017307889.1:296121-300627 GCF_000935625.1 Nanorana parkeri
AATGCATGTAAATAAAAGGGTGACCATTGTAGGAACCCCACCAGTGTTAAATAGCCCACCAGTGTTAAATAGTGTGTCCCCTTAACCCCTGTTACTGACACCTTTGCGGGGCAGCTTGGCCAGTTAAAAGGAGGTGGAAAAATAAAAGATTCACTTACAGGATCAAAAAAAGGTAATGGAAACTACATGACAGAAGGGAGAAAAAAACTGTGGTTTTAATGCTAGTGGCAGGCTGCATGTCACATACAAAGTTATTGCTCTATTTTTGCTAGAACAATGTTTAAAGTTCCAGATAACGATATTTTTCAACACTTTGTATACCATGTGGCACAATCACCCAATCATGTGCATGCATTGTGTTTTGAATTTTTTCATGGATACGATTGGATATTTTTTGGGGGAAAGTGAGTTTTCGCCACATTAACTAAGCTAAGTGAAAACTCCCTAGTGAAGATGCTCTATTCCTTTTTAAGAATCCCTTTAATATGGTGCAGGTCTGACACAGTGGGGACATTTTAAAATATCCTTACTAATAACCCTTACTAAACAAAAGGCAGATTCTGCAATACAGGGCAAAGTGAACTAGAGGAAAGTGCAACTGTTGCTTAATGTAACCAGAGTAGATATTTAAGCTGCTTGAAAAAAAATGCAGTTATCCGATTGATGGCTATAGGCAACAACACATTTCTCCAGTTTAAAATAAAAAAAAAGCAAAAAACCTTTGTCAAGGGATGTAAGTCCACTTTGCCTTTTCACTACCAGAACAGGTACCACACAATATGCATATATCCTTCACATATCCTTATTAGGAATGCATTTATTTATTTTTACAATGTTTAAATAAGCTATATTCTAAGCTATAAAATAGGATCTTACCTGTTAGAGGACATCTTTTAAATGAACACCTGCAATACTAAAGGGAATTTCTGCAGCAACATGCATCCAGCAAATGAAGGCTGTTCATCTTTACCATTTCAATTAGTGAGTTATTCAAATTCAATCAGACTGGGATTCACTTTGGGGCACACCCAGGAAACAAAGGATTAGTGCAAATGAATGCTTTTTATTATTCAAGGAAAAACAGGAGTTCATTTTAATAAGTGGAATAGCGGAGGCTTCCAGAAGTAATGAATTTCACTCCAGCTCAGTGCTGTTTTTGTACTAATCAGGTAATTTTCTATAAATAAAAATTAACAGAGCAAAATGAATTGCCTAATAAATAAAGCACCATATAGCTCTAGGAGCTTACCTTGTACAAATGTAAAGTAAGAGATAAATAATAAAATAAAAATAAACTACAGTAGTTATGATAGTACATGCTAGTCCACAATCAACCATACCTGATTCCAATAAGCATAGGTCATGTGAACATTTGGGTTCCTTAAAAATAGTGGTTATAAAACAACAAGAAATAAAAGTTGTCTATAATTATATTTGTAGATAATTTACTTTGTTGATCATACAGCATCTATATACTTTTGTTGATGTCCAATACAGGAATATCTAGCCAGGAAAGCTTTGTAACCATATGACTTACCGGCAGTTTATGTAGATTGCAGGTGAAAATTGTATTAGGAAATAGAGGTATGCAGTATGATCTAACAGACAATATCCATAGTGGAAATATAATGTGCAGATGCATTTTTTGATCAATGAGGGCTAGTAAAACTAGGTGAAGAAGCCTAAAGCCATACAATTTTTATTGTGCATGCCAAAGTATACTTGGGCACAAATGGTTACCTATAGAAACCCATGCTGCATAGAATGAGCCTAACTACTTGTCCGGGCCATTTTTCAGTATTCAGCGCTGCAGTACTTTGACTGACATTTATTCTGTCATGCAATGCTGTACTGAATTGAATTTACACTATTTTATGGGGACAGATAGAGCTTTCTTTTGGTGGTATTTCATTACCACTGGGTTTTTTTTATTTTTTACTATAAAACAAAAAAAATACCAAACATTTTGAGAAAAAAAAACACTGTTTTCCCTATGTTATATTATGAAACTTTTATTATTACACAAACTTTTTGATTAAATATAAGCAATCAGGCGGCTCTACAGTTGCCAAAACAGTTGTATTTAAACAGCCATTGTTGGCGGTTTCACAATTGAGCGGTTTTCCTGCTCGTCTCCGCTCTGGACGGCGTGCACGAGTGGGGGTGGGCGTTTTAAAACGGCATCTAGGCGGCTCCGGTCTGGTTGTGTATGAACGGCAGCTGGATGGGAAGCAGTTAAAGCGTAACTTTAAAAAAAAAAACACGTTTTTTCTTGATAGAGTGGTGACAGGTTAGAACCTTAGGGGTTAGGGATGTTCCTTCTGTCTAACTGTCCTAATCACCTATGTCACCAGTAACGAAAGTGAGGGTAAATCCACATTTTTGAGAACAGGAATAGGAATCCTTTTTTGTAGATTATTTATATACACAGTATAAACATACAGACATTATTATTATTAAGAGACCAGCATACAATATTCCGCTAATATTGAAAGCATTCTTCTCTTTAAAGGTCTCAGCTAAAACAAAGCCATAAGAAAGAAGAAAGAAACATGAGAGAAAAAAAAACCCCTCCCAACCCTAAACCCAAAGAAAAAAAAACAACCAACAACTCCCACTCTCCTTTCCCCTCGCCGCTCCACTTCCTCTACAGTGGCCGTACGGCTATGCCTCTCATTCTCTATACGCACATAGTAGCGCTATCAAATTTTATCCATGGGTACCATGTGACCAGAAATTGTGGGTACCTATCCTGTGATCGCAGTACTAACTCTTCTACCCTTCTCAAAAAGTTAATTTCTTTAACCCAATTTTTAATTTGCAGAGTATCTTGAGACCTCCATTATCTAGCTAATACCTTTCTTGCATCAACTTCTGCTATTGGACCTGGTATAATAATCAGTAATCAGGTGTAATGCAGGGCAAACACCTTACACCCATCGCAAGACTTTTGTCTTGCGATGGTTGTAAAGTAATTTAAAAAATGTACGATCTGCCCATCTTGGACAGGCAGATCGTACTTGCCATCATCGCAAGCCCGCCCCCCTGAGGGACGAGCTTCCTGTGACCGCAATGCCGAATGGGCACTGTGCGCTTGCGCACACCGGCCCGTGCGGCATTTATCTTACGAACATGCCACACACCTCGTACGATTCTCGGCGGGTTTTCGAACATGTTCATAAGATAAAAGTCATGCGACCTTACAGTAGGAGAGGTCGCAAGCCTTCCACACATCTTGTGATAATCGTACGATCGCGGGATTTCCCGCGATTAACGTACGATTATCGCAAGGTGTGTGGGCACCTTTAGAGATCCCTGGACCACTTGACAAGATGTTCTCATATCCTATACACTATTTCCCAAAAAGGTTGGATCTTTTGGCATGATCACCATATACAGTATTTATACACTTATTCCAGTGGCGTAACTAGACCCTTTAGGGCCCCGGTGCAAGAAACCATGAAGGCCCCCCCAACCCCAATGGCACCGCATGGTTAACAGGAAGGCTGCCGAGGTCTCCAGCAAGGTGTTCAGTCGAGAACGCCGACCCAGTATCTGCGTTTACGTACAGACGGGATTACCGAGGAAACAGGCATTTATTTACAAAGTATTCGTTTGTAATGGTTAATTGTGATAATAATATCCCATCCATGGCAGTAAATGATGGATGGCAGTAAATGATGGACGGAATATTATTAACGGTCACAATTAACAATTTAATCAAAATACTTTGTGAATAAATCCCGGTTTCCTACAAGTCCCAGCAATACATTATAATAAGTCAGCTATGCAGAATCCCCCCCCCACACAACCCCCCCCCCCCACTATAATGCATTGCTGGGACTTGTAGTCCTACATAGTTGGAGCTATTCTGCATTGCTGTATAGTCATCATACAGCAATGTAGAATGCCACCAGCTATGCGGGACTACAAGTCCCTCTCTCTTCCTCGTCTCCCCGTTCAGGGGGCGGAGCTAAGAGGGTCGGGTCCTCACACAGCAGAATGTGCTGCCCGGCGGTGCCTGCAGTATATTCTGCTGGTGACAGCCTCTACCATCCTTGCCACACAGCTGCCTGTATAACCTGCGGCGGATTGTGCGTCAGGGAACGAGCGGCTACTCACTGGGGGGTAAGGCCCTCTTCTTCCTCGCTGGGCCACCCCCAAGTGGCGGAACGCCAGGGCCCGGTCACGAATGCGACCGCTGCAACCCTGGTAGTTCCGCCAGTGCCTTATTCCCATTACAACTATCTAAGAGTGAATTGTCCTCACACTGGAAAAAATATTCTCTCAATTCCTATTAAGTCCATAAGAGTAAAAGAACATTTCCCTAATGTGACACTGATGGCAATAACCCCCAAAAAAACCTACAGTGGTTTTAAGCTTTTCCTACGCTATCCAACATAGAAACTAAGCAGATCAGTAAAGTCACAGAAAAAAAGGCTTATTTGCAAACTTGATAAATACAGTGTGTGTGTATATGTATATAAAATATATATATATATATAT
>NW_017307889.1:300798-303927 GCF_000935625.1 Nanorana parkeri
TATATATATATATATATATATATATACTGTATAAATTTCATGTATAAAATATCAATTTTTAATATCTCAATATCTATAAAACTGTCATTGATGACAAAACAATCATGGGGACTCAGCTATGTCACAAGCCAACTGACAGAAACACTATGCTCCATGCATGCAGTGTCCAACCCCCAGCAGTAGTCATCGGGGGCCCATATGTGCAGATGATCAGGGTAAAAAGGAAAAATTACAACCCCTTGACAGATGAACTTCAGCTTGCTGAGCTGAGATGATAACACAGTTTACTAAACATGGGTATTCAAGGGAGTGAGCCATACAGTGGATGTGTATTCCTGTTAGACGATTGTTTCCAGTGACCAAAGCCTCATATTAGCCAATACACCTTCCCCCATCATGCATTATCAGAAGGGACAAAGCTTAAGAGACCTCCTGATGCATACAGTTATATCATATGACTGAAATGTCTACCTGGCTCAATCCTTGTAAACCTGGCTGTTACCATTGTCCAGACGGTACTACATGTATACATGTGTAAAATCCTTTTATTGAAATTCATTGTGGGACACATGCCCCACTAAAGCAGGATTTTATGGTGAGTACAAAAATTAAATTTTCTCAGAACACAGGATTCAGAGACAATCGAGGCATCGAAAAGCTTCAAACTGGGGGGCAGGCAACACAACAAACAAAATGCTAACAGGCCTACTATAAACAAAAGAAAACTGGTAACTTCCTCCAGCTCACAGAGCTGCCTACAGGACCTTGTGCCCTAAGCTGGCATCAAATGAGGCCTGCAAATCCACCTGGTAAACCTTTGACAGCATGTGAACAGAAGTCCAGTTGCAGCCTCACAAATATGGCAAATCAGCTGATGCCAAAAAGCACAACAGGCACTCAGAGGTAGACCTTGCATTCACAGGAAAGGGTGGCACCCATTCCTTAAGACCATAAGCTTGAATGATGATCTATTTGAGCCACTGAGAAATGGTGGAACGAGAAGCTGGTTCCCTATCCAGGGGCCATTATGCATGATAAAGAGAGAGTCAGTCTCTCCAATGGGAGCAGTGACTGTGAGGTAGACACACACAACTCGGACTACATCCAAACAATGAATGGAAATCTTCTTTTAATTATTCCAAACAGAAGGACAAAGGAGGGAGGGGGCGCTAGGCTTTAATACCACCTTGTCCTTGTAAAGTACAAAAAGGGTTCATTACAGGATGAAGCCACCAGTTCAGACACACGCCTCACAGAGGTGATGATGTCAAGGAAAGGCACCTTGTGAGTAAATGTGGAAATGGGAAAATCTCTGATAGACAAAAAAGGTGATTTTTGAAGAGCTGAGAAAACCAAAGGATTGACAGGTTTATGTACAGAAGTAACCACATGAGAGACACCCTGGACACAGGTCCAAATCAAAGAATGTGTTGTGATGATCTTCCAAGCGATCAGATGGAAGGATTTCCCCAATTTCAGAGTTGGATTCTTGAACCACGGGGTCAGAGACAACCCAGTCCTTGGTGACAAGCGAATCCATTAGTCCAGAGACTTAGGGCTTGTTTCCCCCAGCCCGTGCGCTGATTGCACTGTCCTGGCTGCTGATCTCGAGAACAGGAATCCATCCAGATATCCAACCATGTGCATGCCCTCGGAGTGTAACAAGGCAAGCACTTGGGTTAGAACCTTGGTGAACACATGGGTGCAGATGATAGGCCAAATGACAGGGCTACAAAGTGGAAGTGCCCAATTGCTGGTGTGCTGGATAAATAGGGACATACAAGTATTCGTCCTTGTTGTCTACAGAGGCCAGAAAGTCTCCCTGGTGGGAGTGTGTGTGAGTCAGAGGACTAAGACGAAGCACAGGGATGTGGGGGAGAGGTAAAGGGGGCTGCGGGGTGCTGGGTGCTGCCTGGAACTCTCTTTGCATTCCCCTGACACCCAGCACTAGGATGCAAGCAGCCAGAGCCAGACACACTAGGTCCTCTGCCAGGCAAAGCCGGAGTGATCTCGGCCCTACAAAAGAATTAGAGTCCCAGCCATGATGTCATTTGCTGTGAGTTGTGCCGGCTCCTGGGTTTTTCACTGCACATGTCAGGGTCTTTTTTCATTGTACTACCACTCTGACAATGCCACCAATGCAGGGGGAGGGGGGGGGGTTAATAAACAATACCACTGACCACTTAGCAATGCAAGTGGGAAGGGTTTTTAATTAACCTCCTTCCCCCTTGCATTGGTGGGTGATCAGTGGCATTATATGTTGTAAAATACTGCACAAACTGTGGCAACTATTACACAATCCTGTATAATAATTATTAGTGTCTCCACTGACACCAATGCTGGGGATAATTTTTGCGTTCACTGAAACCAATACTGGAGGTTATTATTGCGTCCACTGACACAGATGCTGCTGCCACCGCCAGGATTTCCTGGAGAACTGTATATCAGCCATACCACCAGATGGGTAAGTGTTTGTTTGTACGTATGTGTTTTTATGTATGTATATATGGAGTCAGTGTCACTGAAATTGTTGGTGTATGCACCTAGCTCCCACCTATCCACCATTCCACTGACAGTGCTGTAGGTGGCAGCCAAGCACACTGTCAATGTCACTGGAATGGTGGATAGGTCGAAACCAGATACTCACACCTTTCCAGAGACATTCTTGCCTATCTGCCATTAAAGAGACAGTTACAGTGCCTGTAGGTAACTGTAGGTGGCAATGTCAGTGTCAAGGTGTGCGTTTCTGGCTTTCACTTATTCACCATTCTATATCCACTATTCCAGTGACACTGGCAATGCACCTAACTTCTGCCTACAGGCAATATTAGTGTCAGTGGATTAGTGGATAGGTGCGAGCCAGGTGCACGGTCAATGTCACTGAAATAGTGTTCACACAGTTCACCTGGATCCCTCCTGTTGGCCATTCTATAGACTTTGGACCTATTGTTTATGCCCCTCTCATTAAAAAAAAAAAAACACCAGAGTTTGGACACACCCACCATAGCTCCGCCCACCACCTCAAACATTAAATGTTGCAGGTATGGAGATAATATCCCTGTCTATGTTGAAGGCCCCAAATTAAGTACTGTACTAGAAGGCGCAAAAAAACTATATATTATATATATA
>NW_017307889.1:304151-310572 GCF_000935625.1 Nanorana parkeri
TAATGAGTACTGCACCTTCTGCTAGCTATATAAGTGCTTTATGGGGTGTCTGAAGTTCAGATTTCATATGTTTGTGTCTTTATATACAATAATTTCAGTGTTTATTTCCCTAGTCACCTTACTCAACAAAACTTCAATCATCTTAAAAAATGTGAGCTGCTATGAAGAATATTTTGTACAACAGAGCACATGTTGTCAGTACCTAACTGTCTCAGAAGATGATTTAAGCAATAGTGTACTGGGCCTAAATGTAAACACATGTATCTGTTTAAAAATAGGGGGCTATTAACTGAGTTTTACAGTAAGATCTATTTACTCACACATGGTTTTAAGGTCTTAAAAGGAAAATTGTGCAACAGGTTAAATTTTGTGCAGCCCACCCCTGCAACACATACCTTACCTTTGATACCCCATAACTCCATTAAGCAGCCGTGAGGTCGCACAGGGCTTACACAGGGCTGAAAACTCTCATAGGACCAGTTACCAAGCACCAGCACTGTCACATGAGAGGAAGGAAAAACTGATGATATTCCAGCTCAGTGCACACAAGTACTGTCTTACAGCCATCCTGTGCAAAAGGTCCACTTAAATGCTACTCTGCTTACCATTTACTCTCCCGCTGCATACTTCAACTATGCAAGGAGAAAAGGAAAACCTGTGTAATTGCTCTATTTGAAACTTACACGGGGCTGAAAACTCACCTCTACCCCATGTAGATCAGCAAGGTAGGTGAACATTAAAGTGATGCTTTCCCTGCAATGACAAAGAACTAGTTTTCTTAAAGGCTGCCTACACTACTAAAATCCAACAGTCTAAGGTGTTGCTCAGAACTGTTTGATATCAATCACTGAGAATCTCCATCTCAATAAGAAGAGGGAAGGAAGGTATTAAAGGCATGTGTACCACTTCAGTACTTTGGGTGGGCTCCATGAGTAACAAAGACAGGTGCTACAGCTGATGGGCAAATGTCTCTCTGACCATTATTCTCTAGGATATGTCTACCCAGCTATGGCTAGCCTAAGAACATTTTAATGCAGACATGCCAGAGATCGTGCTGACCAAGTAAGTGATTGGCAATTTGTTTACTCTACAGAGAATTTGCAGTTAAAGATCCAGGCAGTCTTGAGTTATGATTTCTGGGAATTCTGTGCTCCCTGTCCATGCACATGGATCTGGATCTGGTTCTTAAATTGTATGTAAAACCTAACATTGAACTTCTCTCATTTCTTTATTTTTGGTCTGTTAAATATACAATTGAAAATGTATCATTATATCTGTTTGTTAAGTGCAAAATAACCTGTTTATTTTGTTAGAAATTCAGAGCTGTCCTGTGGACACTTCCTGTGTTATCTTGAACAGCTCTCTTAGTTCTTATTGGACTACAGAATGGTTAGACTTTATGATGTAAAGATCGGAAAGTGGGAAAGTCAAAATAGTTTATAAAATACAACTTGGAGGGCCGTCAACACTCAACAACAATAAAAATGCATTTTTTTTGTCAGCTCACAAGACTTAGGAGCAGTGCGCAGGCCTACAAGCACTGTCACATGGTAGGTCACATGCTCTGCCATACTCAGAAGCACTGACTTAAGGTGGCCATACACTCTACAACCATCGCAAGACTTTAGTCTTGCGATGGTTGTACAGGGATTAAAAAAACATACGATCTGCCTATCTTGGACAGGCAGATCGCACTCTCGATCATCGCAAGCCCGCCCCCCTGAGGGGCGGGCTTCCGATGACCGCAATGCTGAACGGGCAGTGTGCGCGTGTGCACACCCGCCCGTTCGGCATTTGTCTTCCGAGCACCGTTCTAACCAGCCGAGAATCGTACGATTCCCGGCTGGTTTTCGAACATGCTGGTTCGACAGAAGACGTGCGACCGTACAGTAGAAACGGTCGCACGTCTCCGTTCACACTGCTCGATTATCGTACGAAAAACCGATCGCATACGATTATCGTACGATAATCGTGCAGTGTATGGGCACCTTCAGGCAGGGGTGGGGAGCATGAGCAACAGGGGTGCAAGAGGGCCCTAAATGGCCAAGGTGGCAGTGTCTCTTTAACTATTAACTTTAGAATGAAGGGTGGGCAGCACATTGGCATAGTGGTTAGCACTTCTGGGTCCCTGATTCGAATCACGGCCAGGTCACTATCTGCAAGGAGTTTGCATGTTCTCCCTGTGCTTGGGTGGGTTTTCTCCGGGTACTCCGGTTTCCTCCCACAATCCAAAGACATGCTGGTAAGTTAATTGGCTGCTGTCTAAATTGGCCCTGTATGTATGCATGTAAGATAGGGACCTTGGATTGTAAGCTCCTTCAGGGCAGGGACTGATGTGAATGTGCAACTATGTCAAGTGTTGCATAAATTGTTGGTGCTATATAAATACCAATAATAAATAATAAGTGCTGTTACACATATTTGTTATAATACCTTCATATTTTTTTAAGCAATGTATTAATAAATGTGGTTTCAATGGTAAATATATGAATTTGGTTACTTGAAAGGTTAGAGTAGGCATATCTTCATGTGACAGTAGAATTAGAAATCCATGATGTTTAGATGATGTGAATAAATTATGATTCATGACTGATAAGATTATGCACAGCATGGACAAATCCCAATGCATATATTGTGTCACAAATTCACAATATGCCCTATTAGATTAATGTAGCCAGCTTAAACCAAAGGGTCACGTTCCATACAATGTCTATGTAAATGACATTACTTGTAAGCAAATGTCAAATAAACCAAGATACAAAAAAGAAGACATATCTGCTGACTTGATAGACAGCTTAGTTAAAAAAAAATTGATGTTGACTTTTGTAATTTAAAGAGGTATTGAAGAATACACATGTTTTCTCTTTCTTAGAAATGAAACACAGTATATAATATACACTTTATTGCACATATAACAGTTTCATACACATTTTTAAATATTTACTGTATATTGCTAAAAAAATATACTGTAGGCCATTGTGTTTTTAAGACCAGCATTTCTTGATCTTCGTCTGGGTCTCTCCTTTGCACCTGACATCTCTGCTGAAGCTTAAGAAAATTGCAAAAAAAAAAATATAAATTACATTGCTCTTCCAGTGCTAAACATTAATTTCTCTTCAACTACTCTGTGCTAATAACCTGACGTCAACCTCTTCACTGTGCTTTGCCCATGACCCAGCTTTACTCTTTCTGGTGCATCAAACTTTCCTCCCTCCTTTGCCGGAAAGGGCAATTGCTACATGATTTGATACATCCTAATATTCCGTGCTTACTTCAAAAGGTACGGATCCAAACCCTTCAAATACATTCTTATTCTTTGAAAAGATATCTGACAGTGTAAGCAACTGCAAAATATATATTTGTTTTCCTTGCTCAACATTTCCCTGTTTTTGAAATTTTAATTATAAACTTTCTAATTATGTTTAGCAGACAGGAAGCCATTTATATCTGCTAAGAAAACATTGCTGCTTTGAACTTAAACCATCCGCTAAAACAAAAGATCCTCAAAGTGACTTGCTAAGGCTGTTAATGAACCACTAGACCTAGAATAGTGGTTTCTTTATATAAAAGAGAAGCTTGTAACATTCATAAATATGTATAGCTGATATCCTATCTGGAAAGCTGTCCTCACACACAAGACAGTCTGTCATATAGGCAAAAAACAACTTCAAACAATTTAGTGGCCACAGTCCAAGTTCTTGAGCTTGTCAAGTCATCTAGGCTGCAATTTTAATTTCCTTGTTGGCTAACACCAGACAAAAAGGTGCATACTTTCTATTATGTGCTGACGTAGGGGGCAACAGCAGCCAGGTACTCAATGGCATCATGTTTGTTTAAAGTGATACACCGAAACAGTTTATTTTAAAAAATCCCAGTCAGTAATACATTTTGCAGGGTTTCAACTAACATTAATGAAGATTTCTATATTTTCCTATTCTTTAGCTACTGAGACAAGCTATTCCAAATTTATTCATGTTGTAAAATAAGTGGTAGGTGGAAAGTTCTGTATTTAATGCAATTAAATGATCAGTCAGAGTGATGTAATAAGAAGCCTTGCACTCCAAATAAATCACAAGTATCCTAAAGATGAAACGACTTGTGCAATAACCTTTGTCGTTGCCAATGTATGCAATGTTCTGTGTGCACGTGAAATGTAATTTGACTTCAGATTGTGTGAAGTAGGAAATATCAGTGATCCAATTAAAGAATAGAATGATGATTCATGGACATTCTGATTAAAAAGTGTTGCCCTAGTTGCAATTAAAGCATTCAGAGGTGTCCCATCACACTCTCAGCCGACGTATCCTTATGTTTAGCTTAAATGGGTGCTCAAATGGCGGTCACATTGTTTTCCCTGATGAAGGGACCGCGTGTGGTTCGGAAATGTTGCATTTCCTTGTGACGCCATGTCTATCTAAACGTCAATAAAAGATGGATCGATGAAGTGGACCTTGGTGTGCTGGTGACCTCATTATCTGCTCTAGTTGAAAATGAGAATTGTTTTGGCCGCTATAAAAAAAATATGACTAGCTGCAGAAAAAGAAGGTTATGGAATGGCTTGTAATGCAGTTATGTACTGTACATGCATGTTTAAAAATAATTTCCTTCCACCCCTTCCTGTGCACAGTGAGGCTGATTTACTAAAGGAGCTTAGTATCTTGGGTCAATAAAATGTGTAAATATTCACTTCATTTATCCAATCATGTGAAAAGCAGATCCCTCCATACTTATTTCATCTTCACATAACTAGGTATTCAAAATTAATAGGAATTTGCTCTTCACGTGATAACTAAAGTGAAAAGTCACACAATTTATTGATTGCAGATTCATAGCTTCTTTAGTAAATCTGCTTCACTGTGTTACCAGAAGCATGGATGATTAACTTCACTCTTGCAGCCCAATGTGGAGGCATGGGAGGAAGGGATGGCGGAGGTCAAAAACAAGGGACAGCAGTAAAAAGCTACTTCTGAAAACAAATGTGTACTTTGCTATTTAGAGTAAAGTAACAGGTATGCTTGCTAGCCCCCTATCTATTCTTGTTACCTACCTTGAATGACCCTGCGGTTCTAGGCAGCATGAAATACTGGTTTCTTCTAGGCATGGAATCACGTACCTGTGCGGAGACTGGATGTAGGAGGAGGCTTCCCTTGCAGCTCGTGTCCTAGGGACTCTGGTATTGATGACAGAGTCCTTATAGACAGTGAGTGGCAGGAGGACCAGAGGCGGTTCCACCGTGCAGGCCACTCCTTGGTTTTGCAGCAGGGTCTTGTAAATCTTGATATCCGAGGTCAACAGGCCGATGTCACACCAAGCAGGCAGAGCAAGTACAAAAGGAGAAGGTGTAGGCAGTCCAGTGAAGCAATCCGAGGTCAAGGGTATAGGCA
Source organism: Nanorana parkeri (assembly GCF_000935625.1). Classification (NCBI taxonomy): domain Eukaryota; kingdom Metazoa; phylum Chordata; class Amphibia; order Anura; family Dicroglossidae; genus Nanorana; species Nanorana parkeri. Next base: position 309,536 of record NW_017307889.1, read on the forward strand.
AACAAGAATGGTCAAACGTTCCGAGGTCAAAGGCAGGCTGCAGGCTAACAAGGTCAAAGTCAATCCGGGTCGATACTTAATGGTACTGCCAACAAGGATCAGGCAACATCAGGGCAGTTGAAGAGACAATCCAGCAATGAGTAGGTGTGGAGTCTGGGTTTAAATAGTGAAGGAAATTATTTGGATAGCATCACTTCCTGTGAGCCTTTTGGAGAGTGTCACTTCCTGTGAGTCTTTTGGATAGCATCACTTCCTGTGAGCCTTTTGGAGAGTGTCACTTCCTGTGAGTCTTTTGGATAGCATCACTTCCTGTGAGCCTTTTGGAGAGCGTTCTTCCGCGGACAGTCCTTGGCGTGCGCATGCGCACAGGCCCATTACGGGAACCCCGGCTTGGCGCATGCGCAGAAGCATCAGGTCTCTGACACATGGAGGATCAAATAGCCTGAGTAGCTGATATCCGTGCTCAAACACTTTCAACCAACATCAGGGAAATGATCCATATCCCTGTGTAAGTTCTGATCCAGACCAACTGGGGAATCCATCAATGAACATAGCAGTGAGGGAGCATGGAGAATGTAAATATGTAATATGTAAGTATTAAGCAGCAAGTATCAAGCAAAACTACTTTTTTGCCTTTTAATGGTCAAAGTAACAGATTCTGTTCAAAGGGCTCATATTCATTAAAATATGAATAATAGGGCCAGCTTTATCACTATAAATTTAGATATATATTTGACATGTATGTTATCTGCAGAAAACTTGTTTCTTGTTACTTACTGTATGGCCTACTGGAATTTGTAACTAACTACAACGCAGGCTTTTCACATAAGTACTGATATTTTAAATGTGTTTTAAGTGGTTTGCTTGGAGTTCCACTTCAACTGCTGAGATCAAATATCAGCCAGCCAGCACTGTGAAGCATGAAGAAGAACCTGTGCTTGTAATGAGCTAAAATATCTGCCCCCATGTTCTATATATATATATATATATTTGATAATGTATATAAATAGGATAGTTTAACATTAACCTAATATTTA
>NW_017307889.1:310791-314180 GCF_000935625.1 Nanorana parkeri
TATATATATATATATATATATATATATTTGCTGTTGGCTGCTATGATGCCACAAGTACCATTTGTTGAGTAATTTGGAATGCATTGTATACAGAAGCTTGTCCTTAATGCCGCACACAAGTCAGTAATTACCCTAATTTAAGAGGTATTAGTCTTCAAAATTAAGGTTTTAGAATGGTTTCCTTTAATGGCACTGTTCACAAAATGTGTTATCAAGAGTAATCTGATTGTCTACTGCAGTGGGATGTTGTGCAAAATGTCTTAATTCAAAATTGACTATCTAATACTTTATTAATGAACAGCAAATTATCTGTAATTTGTTTCAAATGCCTATTGTCACGTTAATGAAAATTTCTTTAACAAATAATTAATGCTCAAGTGAATGTCTTGGCTTGAGCGGAATTGAGGACAACAGAAGTAATACACATTATGTATTCATGAGTTGTAGTGCAATATCATGCTAGCTATTACAATATCTTTTTTTTTAACCAATTTTCAATATTAGAACTGATTTCTGACACCCACAGTACCTCTTTCCTTTTTCCTTTTGTAACCATGTGGCTATTGACTGGGCCATAGTTACCATGCATTGCTCATAAAGGAACAGGTGGGTAAGAGCACAGCAAGTTAAGGACGTGTCCAACAGGGGTACAGATAGCAATAAAAACATTTAAGTTGTTCTAATGTTTCCATACTCTAATGGAAATGAAACAAAAAGTTTCTCTCTAAAAGAGAACTATGAGAACTATGTGGTAAGCATTTTTCCCCATAGCTCTCTTTAGGGTCATGGGAGGACTTATACTAACCTCCTCCCGTGACCCAAAGCTCAGCCCACGATATACTGAGAGTCGGGACAGATCCCGACAATGCTGTCTGGATCCACCCAGCTATGTGAGTGACAGCTGGCTCTGCCTATCTCAGCGCTGGAGGATCAGAGAGGGAGGGGGGAATCCCTGCGGGGAGCAGTGACTGACAGTCACCACTCTCTGCAGGGAGATGATCGGGAAGTGAGCGAGCGATGGTATGTGCTTGCTCACTTCCTGATCAATAGAGCCGACATGTGACAGATTCTTTGTCCCAAGTCTGCTCTAACTATGAGGATGAGTGGAAATCACTTACCTCATAGTTCTCCTTTAAATCTGAACACCAGTTAAGCATCACATATGCTGTATATCATATGTATATCACAAATTACATACATATACTCTTTGACCTGCCAAAGGATTTGTATGTCTGTCCATCCACTTGATGAAGGACAACACCACTTTCTCTGTTACAGTTAAGAAATATCTTGCTGACACCACCCCCACCTCATTGGATTGTGAAGGACCAGTGGTGACTGGTGAGGTCATCGTTGTGCTCAATCTGTAAGTAGATATGTATGCAGCACACCTGACTGGCTCCCAGTTCTGTCCTCCCTCTCTGTCTAAAGGTGGCCATACGGGGGCGTGGCCAACTACCGATGTGAGTGGACGTGTATGCTTGGAGCTCCGTCCTAGACCCGCCAACCTACAGCTTTAAACAGCCCTTAAAAGCCCACATAATGAAGGAAAACAAGAAAAAGAAGAAATCGGGAAAGAAATCCTTACTTTCCCAACATACGAACTCCTCGGCCTCGATTAAGGGATACTTTGACCGGCACGATCGGCAGGAGAAGGCCGCACGAGGCAAGATGGTGCAGGGAGAGAGTGACATGCTGCTGCACAGGACGTCATCCCCAGAGTCTCCGTCGGAAGTATGCACGCCGGACTCCCCTTCATCCGCCTCGGTGGAGACACGGGACTCTACCCCTCGCCGCGAGGAGAAAGCAGATCCTCGTCAGGGCCTTGTTACAGTGCCGCCGGGAGGGGTGAGTGTGCGGCCGGTCCGTGAGGCCGCTCCGGACTGGTCCCCTGCCAGCACATCGCACAATTCAGACCCCATCCAGCAAAGTGGACCCCGGGAGTCCCATCCATCTGCCCAATCACCGCAGCTAGAAGCAGGAGGTCGGGAGAGGGAAGACCGGAGTGGACAAGACGAGCTCCACTTGCCGGGGGGAGACTTCCCAGGAGACGTACCTGAGGCCGCAACGCACACCTAGAGCCAGGGACTCTAGTAAGGGCCGCGTCCATCGCTCGGATGCCCCGAGGACCGCGACTCCCATGCACCAAGAGGATCCAGGTGGTGCTCCGCCCAGGCATCCCCATAAGCGCAAACCATCCCACACCTCTGCTGCATTCTCATCCTCAGACGCGGAAGGTGAGGACTATACATCATGGCGGGAATGCATGCGGCATATCCCGACGAAACGTGATTTTCGTTTATTGATCCAGGAAGTCAGGGATCAAGTATTACACAATGACTTTAAACAATTGACCCAACAGGTTGAAGATATTGATGGGGAAGTGCAGACCAACAAAACTGATATATACACACACACACACACACACACACACACACACAGCAGCTCTGAGGAAGGGGGAAGCGCCCCCGAAATTTGTCAGCTTTCTGGTTGCCTTCTGGTATCTGTTTGCTAATAATTGCTCATCCAAATGTGAGTAGTTTTTATGTCAGATTAATTTTACTCCTTGTACTCCGTGTAAAATGTTTTTATACTAGGAGAGGGCGCTGTCCATTTTTTCATTTTACATATATTGTATACATACTGGCTTACTTAAACTGGCCACCATAAAAGCAGTCTGTTCTATGTGCATAAAGCTGTGTATCACTAAGATGAAAGTTATAGAACTTATTGTACAGTATAATAATTTTGTTTTTTGCAGAAGATACATAGTTTGAAAACCAATGCAGTAACTAGAATGCATATCCTACCATGCTGAATGTTTTTCTTTTTTTTAAAGAAGATTAGGCGTTAAATTAGTAGCCCCTAAGGATGCATATAATTATTTTGATATTATTTAAAAGAACCTGTATGTAATTAGTACAGTCCCAAAGCTGAATATTCAGTGTCAACGTAGATTTGGTCTTTTTGACAATGCGTTCATGCTTTCAGGGGAAAAATTGTCAGTGCATTATTAAGTTAGGTTTGAGTAATTTTTCTATGGGTAGAGATTAGTACAACAATACATATTTTCATAGTGATCATAAAGGTCCCTAATTCATTTCCATAAGTGCTTGATACTAACCATCCAGAGTGTCCAACTTGTTTGCCAACACCTTAGCATTGATGAAAATTGTGGGGATCATTTCAATAGGGTGCTATAACAGACAACTGAACTGCAATGGCATTTAAAAATGGTATATAACCACTTAAGTACCTTAAAGAAGAACTCTGGGCATAAATATTCTTAACACTTGCAGTGGGCATACTCCGGCACGGCAAGGATTAAGTGCTCGTTTCCATCTAACAACTACTGTGTGTATGTGTGTGTGTGCATGTGTATATATATA
>NW_017307889.1:315584-349323 GCF_000935625.1 Nanorana parkeri
CATCCCCATAAGCGCAAACCATCCCACACCTCTGCTGCATTCTCATCCTCAGACGCGGAAGGTGAGGACTATACATCATGGCGGGAATGCATGCGGCATATCCCGACGAAACGTGATTTTCGTTTATTGATCCAGGAAGTCAGGGATACGTGTAAGTCGGAAATTCAAGTATTACACAATGACTTTAAACAATTGACCCAACGGGTTGAAGATATTGATGGGGAAGTGCAGACCAACAAAACTGACCTGTATCGCCTCCAGACTCAATACGTTGCACAAGCTGCGGTTATTAGAGATCTGCAACGTCATGTGGAAGACCTTGACAACAGAGGCCGCCGCAACAACCTTCGCATTAAAGGGCTACCAGAGGCAACAGGACCTGAAGATCTACATGCGGTACTGCAGTCATTTTTTAACAATATCCTGGGCTCCCCCTCCACCAACAAGATTGAAATTGACCGTGCTCATAGAGCTCTTCGTCCCAGAGGGTCATCCACTAACCCAAGAGACGTGATCTGTAGACTTCATCACTTTCCGGTGAAGGAAGAGATCCTCCAGAAAGCACGTAACCTGAGATCCCTGGAATTTGATGGAGCCCCTCTACAGTTGTATCCAGATCTCTCATGGGTCACACTACAACAGCGTAGATGTCTTCAGCCTCTGCTGACCCTATTGCGAGATAACGACATACAATATCGCTGGGGGTTTCCATTTAGCCTGACGGCACGACGAGATGGGAAAAGCGCTACTCTCAAGGTGCCGGAAGATTTACCATCCTTCTGCTCGGATTTACGCATTAACTGCCCCACCTTGCCTGGCTGGGATCCCCTACCTAAACTGGGCCCAGAACCGCTCTCTTGGCAGAAAGCTACCCCAGGGAGGAAGTATGTCCGCAAAGACGCCACTTTTGATACTCCCTTCCGCAAATCAAAGGGTCCTCCGATGTCCACTCCACGCCGGCAACGCTGAAGAAGTTATATTAATCGGAACGCTATTGACTACGAATTACGTATTTAGATACTACTATGTTTTCACATAAGGTTGTCTAGACTTAGCTTAGGCTTCCTGAATGTGGGATAGGGAGATGAGACACGTACATGCTTTTTAATAGCTCATCCCTGGGTAGTTAATAAAAGTCTCCTCTCCCTCGGGCTATACTTTGGTACTTATCATATCTTACCTTAGCAAAAGTAGGGTAATGGCGGGTCAGGGAGCTGGCCCTAGCTGCTATACTCTCCTCTTCGTTTACCCAGACCTTTCTCGTATTTGATCCACTACCCGTTCCCCTTCTCCTCCCCCCCCCTTAACTCACGCAGGGGGTTAAATCACCGTGGGAACCCTTTTTTAGTGCGATTTCTCTCCAAATAGAAATAACTTGGATAGATATTCACGCTATATTCCTACTAGAGTGTGGAGACGAACCATACCCCACCGAATTTGGAATGTTACCTAATATGTTTGTTTACTTATTGTTTAGTTATGTGTTTTTCACAGTTTTTTGCGATAGTTTCCTTTTCCTGTTGATAGAATCCGACTTTTTGTTCCAGCTACTCACCTCATCTTCTCACCCGAGTCTGCAGCCACCTAGATCCTCATCAGCCTACTGGATGGTCCCGAGCCGCACCCCACCTTACTTCTATTCTATGAACACCAGAGAGGTACCGGATACTTTGCCGCACACACATCTACTTTCACTACTTATGCATAGCCTGTCGCCCCCTTACCCGCTATAATGAATAGATTACAAAATTGTAAATTACTCTCCCTTAATGTTAAAGGGCTCAACTCCCAAACTAAAAGGAATTTGGTATATAGAGACTTAAAAGAGGCTAAAGCGGATGTGGTCTTTTTGCAGGAGACACATTATACCCCTCAAAACTCCTTTAAATTCCTGACTTCCCTATACCCTAGGTCATACGCTGCCTCCTCTCAACATAAGAAGGCGGGGGTAGTGGTGCTCCTGAGGGATTCTTGTCCATTTAAACCAGTCCAGATACTGGTAGATAAACAAGGAAGGTATGTGATGTTATATGGAACATGGAATGATGTGCCGACTATCATCTGTAATGTGTATGCTCCTAATAGTAACCAAATTCAATTCCTTCAAAGAATATTCTCTAAATTTCAAAAATGGGACTACACATACTTGGTGGTGGGAGGAGATTTCAACCTACCATGTTCGATAGCTTTTGATCACATGAACCTCCTGGGTAGACCCCCTCCCAGAAACACTCTAGATCAATCCAAACGACTCCGTCGTTTGCTTTGGCAATATGATCTCATGGACTCCTGGAGGCTGTTGCATCCTTCGGAGAAGCGCTTCTCTTTTTTCTCTCCGGTTCATAATACCCATACCCGGTTAGATTACTTTTTTATAAATATGCCAGTACTTAGGAACACGTTGGGCGCAGAAGTGGGAGTTATATCATGGTCAGACCATGCCCCCGTGGAACTTGTTATCCAGATAGATCACACCACTGTGAAACGCTGCCATTGAAGACTCAATGACGGCCTTCTTAAAGAGAACTCGACTCGTATTGAAGTGGAAAATGCGATTCAATCGTATTTCACCATTAACCTGGGATCTGTCTCGGATACCTCCATCCTATGGGAGGCCCACAAGGCTACCATTAGGGGCCACTTTATATCAATGGCATCTCGTCTTAAGAAAGACCGTCTATATAAAGTTGGTCGACTGCAACAGTTGATAATTGCTGAGGAACATAAATTAGCCCTGGACCCACTAAACCTACCCTACGTTACCCTACGTTTACTCATTGATCTCCGGCTCCTTTACGCCATCTTCTTATACACAAGACGGAGCAGTCAATGCGCTACCTTAAACAAAAGTACTATGAAAAGGGCAATAAGGCACATTCCATTCTAGCTCGCAAACTCAAACAGGAGGCAGATCACAGGCGAGTGACGGCAGTGAGGGACACCAGGGGGATGCTTCAACACCACCCTGAGACAATAGCTACACTCTTTAAGGATTATTACGAGGGACTCTATAATATAGAGGGCCCTGCCTTCAATATGAAAGACCCCGCCTTGGACTCCCGCATCACACAATACCTTCGCTCTTGTGATCTACCCAAACTCGCCCCGGAAGCATTATCAGGTCTAAATACCCCCATACATCCAGAGGAAATTAAGTCGACTATCCGTGCTCTCCCTAATGGAAAATCCCCTGGGCCGGATGGTTTCCCATATCTATATTACAAAACGTATTCAGATCTGCTTATCCCACATCTAACTAATCTATACAATGGATATATGTCAGGAAAACCCATTCCATCCTCATTCTTACACTCCTATATCATAGTTCTGCCCAAACCGGATAAGGATGACACACTTTGCTCCAATTACAGACCCATAGCCCTACTGAACTCAGATTTTAAAATATTTAAAAAAATTTTAGCTAACAGGCTGGCTCGTTTACTTCCTACTTTAATTCATACTGACCAAGTAGGGTTCCTTTTAAATAGGCAAGCAGGAGACAACACACGCAGGATTATTGACCTCCTAGACATCACAGAACGTAAGAAAGAGGCCACTCTTATGCTCAGCCTTGATGCCGAGAAAGCCTTCGATAGGCTAGGATGGCCCTTCTTACATGCCACTTTAGAGCGGGTAGGCATAATAGGACCTTTTGCGGTGGCTGTACGGTCTCTTTACTCCACGCCTTCGGCATCTATTAAGTTACCGCATGCCACTTCTACGACATTCCGCATAAGTAATGGGACCAGGCAAGGGTGCCCACTGTCGCCTCTACTATTTACCTTATGTATAGAATCCCTAGCATCACACATACGATTGTCACCAGACGTGGTGGGGGTGACGGCTCGGAGCCAACAGTTTAAGGTAGCATTATTTGCTGATGATATCATTCTCACGCTGACTCGACCCTTGATGTCGGTGCCCAACTTACATGTATTGCTAAAACGGTATGCCGACCTTTCAGGTTATAAATTGAATGTATCTAAAACCGAAGTGATGCCAATTAATATATCTCCCTCTGACTTGGCTATATTACAGACTTCCTTTCCTTATACATGGGTAACTGATTCCCTAAAATATTTAGGGGTAAGGCTGACGCCTCGCCTTTCACAATTATACATAGAAAATTTTAAACCCCTCTTCTCTTCTCTGAGGCAAATGTTGCGCAAATGGAGAAATCTTAAATTGTCCCTAACAGGTAAAATGTCGGCTATTAAAATGACACTGCTACCCAAACTGTTATACTTTTTTGAAACCTTGCCGATAAATATCCCTAGTTCAGACTTGAGAACCTTACAATCGGACATTTTGAAGTTTATTTGGGATGACAAACGTCATCGCATTTCAAAAACTGTACTATTTGCCCCGGTAGCCAGAGGCGGCCTGGCGCTACCACACATATCTAAATATTATGTAGCTGCCCAACTCAGGACGGTACCTAAATTGTGCTCCTACCGCCCACAGTCGAGATAGGCTGAAATAGAGTTTGATTGGATGGCACCCACACATCCATCTGCCCTACTATGGTCCCAGCCGGTTACGCTGCACAGAGATCAACTCCTAACGACCCTAGCTATACAACTGAAGATATGGAAAAGGTCCAAATACATGTACAACTTGGCAGCGGAAAAATCTTCCCTGACCCCGTTTATTTTAACTCCTAACCTCCAATCCAGCTTGATACGAAAATGGAGCTTCCCATGGAGTTCCAAAAAATTATTTGTCTACGCAGACATAATTGATGTTACCACCAGATCCCTACTTCCATTTCCCGTTTTAAAAGAAAGATATGACCTACCTACTAAAACCATGTTCTCATACCTCCAAATAAAACATTTTGCTCAATCCATTACTAGTAACCTAAAATTTCATAGACGAACTCCATTTGAGTCGATCTGCAACACATCTCCATCTACCAGAGGTATGATCTCAACACTGTATCAATTGCTCCTTGTTCCGCACCAGGAGCAATTTCCTAGACACCCATACATGGTTAAATGGGACAGGATCTTAGGTACCGCCATAACCGAAGATCAATGGGAGAGGATCTGGAGATCGGCGGCCAAATCCTCAATATGTTCAATTTATAAGGAAAACCAATATAAGATTCTGTTCCATTGGTACCATACCCCAGAATTCCTACACTCGATCTTCAAGACGATATCTCCGCTTAGCTGGAGAGGGGACGCACAATTGGGTACTTTATTTCATGTGTTCTGGGACTGTCCTCTGATAAAGGTTTTTTGGAGGGTTGTTCAGAACATATTGGAGAGGCTATTACAGTCACGGCTTCCCTTAGCCCCTATACATTACTTACTAGGACTTCCGTTCCCACACCTTAATAAAAATGACAATAAACTGGCTTCTCACGTTCTGACAGCAGCTCGATGTCTTATAGCGTTACATTGGAAGCCGATCTCTCCACCCTCACCAGTAGATTTATATCAGCGTATTAAGGAAGTTCAAACTATGGAATATCTTACGGCTAGGTTAAACGATACTGTACCAGCTTATGAAAAAATTTGGAAAGCTTGGAATGATATAGAATCCTCAGTCCTCTGACAAACTAGATAGGTCTAACAGAGTTAGAAGGGTATACTTGAATTTAAATTCCTGCATATTTCACACTTGAATTCCTGGGCCTAAATGTCAATCCATTTGGAAAAAGGTTTTATTTTATTTACTGTTAATAACCTGGAACATAGGAGGAAGTTGGTTTCAAGCCAGGGAAAGGGTCGGTCTGCCCAGAATGGTTGGGGAGTCTGGAGGGAAGGTGATATCTTTACTATAGACTGCCATGTGTCGGATTCTACTCTCTACTGTTTTTTTTTTTTTTATTACTTACTTACTTACTTATATAGATTTGTTACTATATGGTTGTTTCTTTTTTTTAGTACTTTATTTTATTTTATTTTCTTTTATATATTCATAGGAAAGTTTGCTGAGATCATAGCATACACTGCACTCACCCCTGTCGTTGAACTGTAGACACTATATATCCTTAAGAAGTGCTTGTCATTTAGAAAAATAATATTCTCTTTAACTATGCATAACACGGTTTGCATGTTTTGCTTTTGTACTGGACTGGTGTATGATGTCTTATATTTTGATGTCAGATGCTTTGTATATGCTGCTTGACTCAATAAAAAATTGTTAATCATTAAAAAAAAAAAAGATTGCTGGTTTACTGTATACCAATACATTTCTGTTATTGTGTTGAGCTCACAAATTTCATGATTGATTCCTCAGAACCATGACTAGGGCAAGCCATAGGTTCCTTCATGCACAAAAACCATGCTACACCACCTCCCCTCAATAACTACCATCCCCAAATAACAGACCACACCATTTTTTGGAATAAATGGCTGCAGCAGCCCTTTATTACAATACGTCAAAACATAAACCAACACACGTAAACATTAGATTAATTTAATCAACAATTAACTAAATTATGTGTGTGTCCATGCACACACGGCCACACCTCTATACCAATAATATATATATAAATGCATGGACACACACATATGGCTGGAGGTCTGAGAAGGCCTCGTTACCCTAATGTCACCATCTCTGCATAACCAAAAGGCCCCTAGCCGCAAGACACCGACTCAGGGACAACCACCGTATTGTTGCAGAGACATTTTCCACCTCATACATATATATAATTGCATGGACACACACACATATGGCTGGAGGTCCGTGAAGGCCCCGTTACCCTAATGTCTCCATCTCTCAGGGACAACCACCAAATTGGTGCAGAGACATTTTCAACCTAATACTATACTGGCCACCATGCCTGCTGACTCCGCCACAATGAGGACTGCGCACCAGAGACGAGTCCTTACCAACACCAAATTAGCGCCACCATACCCTACCGGACATCCAAACCATATCACACCAGCGAGTACCAAAACACCAAGTACTAAATGTATAATAAGTGGGGGAGGGTGGGCGGGAAGTTCCTCGCCGTGTGCTAATTCCCAACTGAACAGAAAGAATTCTCCGCCCCCTCATCCCACTGTGAAGCCCCTCCTAGACACCTATCACTCGGCCAATCAGGTCAGTGCCCCCTTCATTTTGAAGAAAAACCTTTACCCCTCCTTCCTGATCCCATGTTCGCCCTGTCATGTAGTCCCTCCGCCTATTTCTTTTCTGTCATTAGCTCCGTGACTATCTTATCCTTGTAAGTGTGAATGCTTATATAGCGGATCATAACTGAAACTAGTAATGCGGGTAACAAATGTAAAAATTGCTCTGGTCCATAAGGGGTTTTAAGGTATGGGAGCTGACGTGGTTAAAAATAGATGCTTAAGTGCTAGTAAACATCATGGGAGAATATATAAGGTGTTGCACCACTTTTCTGGTGGTATGGGCCTTTAAAAAAATCATGTACCAATTTAAAAAATGTCCTATCAGCTTCAGAAGCTTTACCTATATTTGCAAGAAATTCAGGTAGTTCTTAATAGTACCACTTTAAGAACCTGTCGCTATGGCTGTGACAGATTTTTTTAAAAAATACCCCCAGTTTACAGATTCGAAAACTGGTGATAATTAGGATTACATTTGAGCTGACATACAGAGAGATGCCAGTGTCCAGAGTAGGGCATGTACAGTTTGTGCTGGCAAGCTGTTCTGAATCTGACAGCTTCCCGTTATGGGTTCATTGGTTGCTAGGACACTATCAGCATCCTGGCAACCAATGAAACATCCTTGGCCTCATTCCGGGGGGATTCCTCAGCTGGCAGCTGAATGTTAAAGGGCCAGGGATGCTGACTTATTATCCAAATATGTTAATGGCCAGGAGTGAGTCATTTGGCATCCCTACCAGGCTCCATACACTGTCAGTGCCATGGGTTGTTAAGGATGCTTATTTTTTCCTAAAATAATCCTAATCCTTCATAATATATGGCGACTGGATCCTAAATATTCATTAAATAACATGTCTATTGTTTCCTATTTCAGGCTTGCAAACAGAAAATTCTCAACTTATTTAAAGTGTACAAATTAATAATGAGGCTCAGTGACATTTGAGAATCTTATGAGCTTCAACATTTTGCATTCAAATGTCATGTACCTCATCAACAAAATGAATCTTTGTAGCGCCAGTCATTTTATCTGTTGAGTGTAAACACCCATATTGTCTAAATTAATTTCCATTACATTAGATCCTGAGCATCTCTAGAAGCAAGGGCGGCCTGCAAATGTAAAGATTTAATTTACTTCTTGCTGGAAGGGTCTGCAATATTGACTTATTTGATCTGTTTCAAAAGATACATACATTTCGTTTTCCATGATAAATGTATAAAGCAATACAGGAGGGCAGCATTATGGTATGGGCTTACAGATGCTTATCTGTACACACATGATTTGTTTTAGTAAGCATGAACAGATGAAAATAAATTAAGAGCAATGTGCATGGATTTGTTTTGCATGAAGCAAATGAAATGCTTTCAGAGACAAATGAGTGAAACGATGGAAAATATCCACTGTTTATCCTCTATGAAAAGGTTTCCTACTGCACTTATAGTCATAAATTCAGACAGATGTACTTGTCTCATTATTACAGTAAAACATTCTTGTGAATGAAACTGAAAATATTAGGTCTCCTGCATAAAAATTTCTCTATCACAAAATAAATCTATACATACAAAGGAAATGTGTAGTATTTTATACAGATTTGCTATGTTAGAGAACAAAGCTATTCAGAGTCTACAGGATCTTTCTAGCATAGTTTTCCTGCCTTTTTTTCCATGTCACTCTACATAAGATGTTCCCTCAATCCTCTCTGCTCTTTTGGAGATGTGGGCAAGAGGCAGGCACTATTCTGCATATTATCTGGTCATGCCCACATGTTCGAGACTTTTGGGTCTAGGTCCTTCGGATTGTAAAACAACTCATGGGACTCTCCATAACGGATAATACAGTGGCCTTGCTTCTTCATTTCTCAACACTCTCCAAGACTCATTATTATCTTAAGTTTCTTCTAATCCATTTGGTTAATGCTGCTAGGGTTTGCATTCCTCTGTTCTGGAAACATGCAGAGCTGCCTCTGCTTAAGCTCTGGCTCCAAATGTTTGTTGAGATCCATGTCATGGAAGAACTGACCACGGCTTTCCATCACACCGATTACAAATTTTGTAAAGTTTGGTTCTACTGGCTGGACTTTCTTTACTCCCAGGAATTTGGTTTATTGCTGACAGCTTAATTTCCTCTCCTCTGTGAGCGGCGGTCTCCCACTGCTGTGTCCTGTTCTGATATTTGGCCTTTTACTACTTTCCTGTCTTTCTCCTTTTTCCCTCTTTTCCATTTTCTTACTCTTCTTCTTCTTCATGCTCACCTTCTCCTCTCCCACTCTCATCTCTCTCACCTTAAGCATAGGGGTTCGATGTCGATGAACTACATTTAAGATGGGGTTGCCTGATAGCTTCCCAGACCTGTTTACTAATCTTTTTCCATACACTCCTCACTCGCTCTCTTGAAGATATCCGTCCCTTTGCAGTCATAAATGGGTGCATGTTGTCTCAATACCTCTACCCCACTTGTTGCTGGATTCTATGTGTATTTCTAATTTTGCACATTTTATTTTGTGTTGATATAGATGTATTTGTAATTTTTTGAAAACTTTAAAATAAAGAATAAAAAAAAGAATAAAGCTAAACTCCAGAATAAAGGAGGTATTCTCTACATACAAGAGTCATGTATATTCTTACATTTTGTGTTTTTTTGTCCAGAGCTGCACAGTAATTCAGTGTTAGACTTTTCCTTTGTGCAGGAACTTCCTGCAATAAACACCATTCACTGCTGCTCTCTTTCCTTGTGCAGGGTGACTGGTCTTGTATCTGCCCTTGTAGTTTTCCACAGACAGCTTGTATTACTTGAAACCTGCTGGGTCCCTCCCACAGTTCTACTCTCTGCACAAGCTATGTTTAACACAGTGATGATGTTACTGCTGCCTTTACAAGGTAATATCTTGGATACAAAGGCATTTGGTGTATGCAAAGTGGATTTATATGATTTGCATCAACCAAGGAATATTTAAATAATCGCCTATATACAAACATGATGCAATGCTAAAATAGATTACTATTTCTCTTCAAATTACCAATATCAATACAGATTATATATAATCAATAAATCATATAACACCTCAGTGTAAAGACTTGTGCAGAGCTCAAACTCACAATGCATGTGTGAGTTATTAGTATCATATAGATAAATAAATGTCCATAGGCATGCCCCACAGAGTATATACAGTCAAGTCCAACAGCCAGTTCACAACTAATCAGAGCACTATGTGCAGGTTACATCAGGGAGCTGGACCTGTGAAGTAGGAACCACACTGAAAGAAGGAGGTCCTGGAGATTGGTTTAGGGTCACTCTGGAATGTATATGACCTGGTAGTTGGATAAGGATTAAATGAAGTAGAAGGATAATCCCCCAATCCCCCATGAGAGCAAATGTCACCCAATTCTCCAAGGCACAGAGTCTAAGAGCCAGCCTGTATTCACCAGGGACCCACCCTCATGGGGGTTTGGGCTTAGCTGTGTGCCGACTCCAGGACATGACACCTGGTTACTCACTGCTCAAGCACTATGGACCACAAGTCAGAGGTCACCAGAAACAGTCCAAAGGTTAGGGCTGGCTGTGGGCACAGATGGTCAGACATGGGTCAAAGGTCAGAGCAGGAAACAGAAACTGATAATCAGGAACCAGCCAGAGGTGGGGATGGACAGCAGACAACCAGGATAACTGGGAACAAAACAGGTTGGGGCAGGCAGCAGACAGGGATAACTAGGAATTAGCCAGAGTTGAGGATGGGCAGAATACATGACCAAAAACAAGATAGAAGTTGGTACACAGGAATCAATGGAGGATGCAGCACTGAGTAAACAGGAATCAATGGAGGATGAGATGGATAACCAGAAACTAGCCAGAATTTGGTACACAGAAATCAAATGAAGGACACAGGCTCAATGCCAGGGTGTCGTACCAGGGGCTCAACAGTAGCAATGGGCTCAATGTTCGAGCCGAACGTGAGTTCAACTCAAACATTGGCAGTTTGTGTGCTCGGCGCACACACAAACTGTCAGGGTGTTTGGCATGCTGTTTGCCCATCGAGCATCCCGCACAAGGCACTGTACCCTTTGATCCCTGATTGTCTAAAGCCTTGCACCTGACCACAGGTCAGGTGCAAGACTTTGCCCAATCAGGGCACAGAGAACTGTGAAGCCATGATTGGGCAAAGTCATGATGACTCTGCCCAATCATGGCTCACCTGTCACAACTGTAAATAGTTGGGCGGAGCTAGCTGTCACTGCTAGCTCCACCCAAATGCTTATATGTTACAGGCATTTATTAAAATGCCATTTTGCAGTAGGTGTTGGTTGCGAGTGAACGGGACGGCGGTCGGCGGGTTTTTAAAAATAATATTTATTTTTATTTTTCATTGTCATCATCATCATGGACAACGCTGGACATTGTTACTGACCCTGGATTACGTCGGGGGATCCATTTAAAAGGTACTGGGTGGTTTTTACCCTAATGCACAGAATGCATTAAGGTAAAAAATGCCCAGACCTTAATACTACCTTAAGCCCCCTTTTTTCCACTGTCGCTGGTCTGCATGAGTCCATTTAGACTTACAATTAGAGATAGTTTGAAAGAAAACATTTCCTGTACACTGTCTTTAGAACCTAAATTGCTATGTGAAACCATTGTCATGAGTACACCCTGTGTTGAATATTCAACTGTAAAATAGTGAGTTTATACTAATAGTAAATAATAGTAAAAAGGATATATAACACCAGGCTCAGAATATTTATACAAAATCAATACAATTCCTCATTAAACTCATGCTTAGTTGAGGCCGACTGGTAAAAACATCTCTTCTTGCATA
Source organism: Nanorana parkeri (assembly GCF_000935625.1). NCBI lineage: Eukaryota > Metazoa > Chordata > Amphibia > Anura > Dicroglossidae > Nanorana > Nanorana parkeri. Next base: position 327,481 of record NW_017307889.1, read on the forward strand.
ACATTGTCATATGTTGATGATCTACATCTACTGGCCATTTTGTAAGTTGCACAGCAGCCACCAAGAACAATTGCTCTATAAAACCTACTGAAACCTTGGGAGGGAAATTTATTTAGACCATTCAGTCCCATCCAATCATGATGTGTAATGGAGTTGTGCCATAGCAGCACCTGGCTTCAATTTTCGGCGTCTGACAAATGCTGAGAGTGTATGTTGCTCTGCAATATTAGGGGGAAATGCTAGCTAAAAGAAAAATTTATATTTTGGTAGATATTAAAGACATGACAAATCTCTTTTACATGAAAAATATGCTTGCTAGCTTGCTTTTTTCAGTGTTTAGGTCCACTTCAAAGGAATTATCAAAATACACCAAGAGAATCCATATAATATCTCCTTGAATCCACACTTCGAAACTCAAAAGTAGTATTTTCTTTTCGGCAATGTTACTTATATTACCTTCATCTAGAAGTTTTCCAATTATTTAAATAATAACGATCTTCAGAGTTGGCAGGCAATGGAAGAGAATGAAAGAAAAAATGGAATTAAAAAGAATAAGAGTGTATATATTAGCTGCACAAACATTTCTTAAATATAGTTAAAAAGTTATATTAAAGTCAAAAGGTTTTGTAAGCTATTGCAAATGCTTATAAACTCACTTACAATGGATTCTGCATCTTGATGTTTAAAAGTTTTAGCTTTCTGCACAATCAGCAGGCCCCCTGATCACTGTCTCTTATGTTTTAGGGTGGCTTCTTTCCCTTGCAGGGTTCTATGGAGTCACCCTTGTGTGTGGTAGTAAACTGTGTCCCAACAAGCACACAGGCCAAAGCAAGACTAGCCACTCCTTTCCTCTCCACCAATCCCTCCTCCAAGCTAATAGTTGGACAACTGCTGGAGAATGTGCTGTCCCTTGTGGTCCTCAACTGCACAGGAAGTTCAGGGAAGCAGAGCTGAGACAGTTGTGGGCAGCTGTTTGGAAACATGAACACTGTAAGCAGGGCCGGATTTACTCTCCCTGCTGCCCCAAGGCCAGGTTCCGCAGTACTGTGCTGGAACTCCGGTCACAGCTGAGAGGGGAAGACAGCTCTCCCCTTTCACTGTGTACATAGAGTGGCAGGGGGACTTTTATCCCTGCCGCTCTGCTCCCTGCATCGGTGGCAGGGACTTGGGACAGGAGAGAGACTCGGCAGAGGGGGGAGGATCGAGCCAGCGTGGAGAGAGGTAGGTGTGGGGGGAGAACGGGCAGGCTGCAAACTTATTACAAGTGATCTCGGCGACATCACAGAGATCACTTGTAAACGTACAATCGGCTTCCTCACTGTACATTTAGTCGTGCTTGTGCAAAGCAGGACTAAATGTAGAAACCGCAACTTACCACCATGGTCCCTGTGTGTTGTAAAGTAGCCACCGTTTCAAGCTTGCTCCCATGACGGACTACTTGCGAACATAGATGTTTGCGCTATGTTTTTTTTTTCACTTACCTTTGGTGCGGGAGAGCAGCGGCGAGTCAGCGCTGGTCCGGTGGGAGAAGCTCCAGGTGGGGTCCTAATCTAGCTGGCTGGCGACTGCCTGAGGTGCCGCGCGTGTTGGGATCCTCAGGCAGTCGCCGGCCAGCTAAATTAGGACCCCACCTGGAGCTCCTCCCACTGGACCAGCGCTGACTCGCAGCTGCTCTCCCGCACCGAAGGTAAGTGGAAAAAAAACAAAACAAAGCGCAAACATCGGGGCATTTTGACAAGTACTTGTCAAAATGCCCTGTTTTTTCCGCCCTCACCCTGCAGCGCCGTAAGGCGGCCACCTGACTTGCCTTGTGGTAGCGCCGGGCCTGACTGTAGCTTACATTTCACTAGTTCTGATACAAAAGTGTCTGAACACACAGTGCAGTGCAGTTTGTTGTGTATGGGACTGTAGCTGCCAACCAGTGAGGGTATCTATACTGATCCATGTCAACTGACAAAAGCACCTACAATGGGCACATGAGCATCACAACTGAACCACTGAGCAATAGAAGAAGGCCTGGTCTGATAAATCACATTTTCTTTAACATCATGTTGATGGCCGGGTGCTTGTGTGTCGCTTACCTAGGGAAGAGATGGCACCAGGATGCACTCTGGGAAGAAAGCAAGCTGTCGAAAGTGATGCTTTGGGAAATGTTCTGCTGGGAAAACTTGGGTCCTGCCATTCATGTGGATGTTACTTTGAAACCATACCTAAACATTGTTGCTGGCCAAGTACACACCTTCATGGAAATGGTATTTCCTGAAGGCAGAGGCCTCATTCAACAGGATATTGCACCCTACCACTCTGCAAAAATGGTTAAAGAATAGTTTGAGGAACAGAAAAATCAGTTTGAGGGGTTGACTTGGCCTCCAAATTCTCCAGATCTCAGTCCAATTCAGTATATGTGGGATGTGTTGAAAAAAACCAAGTCTGATCCATGGAGAACCCACCTCACAACTTATAGGACTTTAAGGGTCTGCCACTGATGGCTTGGTGCCAGATGCTAGAGCATACCTTCAGAGGTCCAGTGCCGTCCATGCCTCGACAGATCAAGGCTGTTTTGGTGGCAAAAGGGGGACATAATGTTATATATATATATATATATATATATATAAAAAAAATATATATATATATATATTATATATATTAGTGTGTTATATCAAGGGGAAAGAAAGAAATGAAATTAGATAGATAGATAGATAGATAGATAGATAGATAGATAGATAGATAGATAGATAGATAGAATATCAACTTTGCTCACTGATTATCTTTTAGCTGTTCTGGCAAGGTCTCTTCCTCCCGCAATCAGAAGTGATTTTTTAATTAGCGTTAAGGCAAGTGTTTGTTCTCTGATTACCTTTTATATTGTAGATTTCTGTAGAGTACTGCCAAGTGTTCGCTTTACAATCAGGCCGGATCATCAGTTATTTCCTTTGCGTTACTTCAAGTTTCCTTCCATTTTTAAATATGCAAGGTTAGTTTATAATCATGAAAGAGAACTAAATGGTACTTGTAAAGCTTTGGAAGGCAAGAAAAAATCCTTGTTGAGCGTCAAGGTCAGAATATAAAAGTGTTGTACATCCAGCAGACATTCATTGTCTGCTTCTAATTATTGTCTAACAAGTTTTTGTGTTTTTTGAAGAGCACTGCACACAATTCAGTTAGGGTTTGACTTTTACTGGTGAAATGTCAGTTTCTTGAGGTTATATTAAAATTATATTAATACACATAATTTAAAGCAAATGTAATCTTCCATTTACGTATTATTGTCAGGATATTTGTGATAAAGATATTAATATTAGACAAACTGCCTAATATTTATGGGCTCACACATAAATGGGTGCAGTTTTCCATCAAGAAGTTAATCTACTTTCAATTTTGTTTTGGAAATATGAATGCCATGACAAAGAACAAATCAGATTTAAATGTGGGCCATTTATTATTTCACGCTCTAGCAGAGGCCTACCCATGCACAGAGATGTGTATAAAGGCTCACAATTCAAACAGAAAGGAGGCAATGGGAAGAGGGGCAACGTTAACTTTAATAAGATATGTGGAAATATAGAATATAAGGCTAGAATACTAGACAAGAAGTAAAGGATGCGGGCTTGTGGGGGACCGAGTGTTAGGGGTCTGCCATTCGGCCCTTACAACCTCATATCAGTCCACTTAACAGGACTTTCTTGCGTGGTATGTGTAGGAGGTTAAAGAAAATGTCCTACATGCAAGATTATAACAAAGGTTTAAATGGAGATGAATGTTATGGTGAAAGTAACGTATGGAAGTATGAATGTAATAGACAAGTCGTATGTATATTGTATCCGGAGCAACAAGTAAAATTTAAATGAATAGGTTAAAAGTGGTAACATTTAATGTGAGAGGATTCAATGTGCCAGAAAAACGATCCCAGGTTTTATATCACTTTCACAAGAAAAGAGTGGATATTTTATGTTTACAGGAGACACATTTTAAAACAGGGGTAAATCCGGTTATTAAAGATAAAAATGACACAACTTGGATTCATAGCACAAATCCGGATAAGAAAGCAAAGGGGGTATCAATAGGGATCCACAAAAATGCACAATTAGATGTAAAATATACAGTTATAGACGAAAAAGGGAGATATATATTTTTGACATTTTTCTGTATGAATCAAATGTACTCACTTGCGAACATATATGCACCAACTAAGGGAGAACACAAGTTTTGTATATGGGCACTCTCCAGATTTAAAAAATTTGGACTGGGTTTAAGTATGGTAATGGGAGACATGAACTAAATACTGGACAATCAATTAGATACCACCGGGAAACCACACACAATAGGAGGGGCTTTAAAAAAAACTAAAAACTAAAATGGACAATATGAGACTGGTGGATGGTTGGCGAATATTGAATCCCATGAAAAAAGATTTTACTTATCACTCTTTGGTACATAATTCATATAGCCGGATAGATCATGTCTGGATACACCAGAAGCTGTTGGATTGTGCCCCTGAGATTGAGATAGAATTGATATTGTGGTCAGACCATGCACCGGTATGTTTGTCATTAAAAATTGAAAATATGTATAGAAATATGGGAAATTGGAGATTGAATGATAACCTGCTAAAAAATATAGTATGTCAAGAGGAAATAACCATTACTATTAAAATTTTTATAATGGACCATCAAGATGACACTACATCAAACCCTATTAAATGGGAGGCAATGCAATGTGTTATAAGAGGAATATTGATTAAGCATGGTGCCAGACTGAAGAAAAAAAGGGCGGGTATATTAAAGGGACTGTTTGTGAAATTAAATGATCTGGAGGGGATTGATAAGGCGAATGTAACGATAAAAACCTCCACTCAATTGAGGGAGGTAAGAAGGGATATTCGCAAGATTCTCGACCAACAATCATTGATAGCCAGAGATAAAGGAAAACAAAGATATTATGAGGAGGGAGGGAAAAGTGGAAAGTTATTGGCTAGGAAAATCCACCCAAGGACATCCAATACTAAAATAGTACGAATTAAGGATGGAGAGGGGAACATGCAGCATTCACCATCCTCGATACTAGATGTTTTCCATAAATATTATGCATCCCTATACGCACTACGAGGTAAACATACCGAAATGCCAAGGGATAATTTTGTAGGTAAAGTGAGGAAATATATAGACGAGGCAAATGTGCCAACATTGAATCCTGAGGATGGGGAATTGCTGAGTTCGCCACTCCTAGAAAAATAAATAAAAGAGGTGATCTCCACACTACAAAAGCATAAGGCACCTGGCCCAGATGGGTATACAGCGTGATTCTATAAACAGTTTGAAGGTCTGCTAGGCCCTTTTTTCACAAAAGCATGTAATTCAGTCACAGAGGATAGACCATTCCCAATACAGACAATGGAGGTACATATATCTGTGCTTTTAAAACCTGGAAAAGATCTATCAGAATGTGGACATTATCACCCAATCTCCCTTATAAATTTAGACTTAAAAATATATGCAAAAGTTCTGGCCAGCAGGTTAAAAAAGGTATTGCCTAAAATTATCCACCTAGATAAAACTGGATTTGTGCAGGGACGGGAGGCTAGAGATAGTACCAATAGGGTCATTGATTTCATAGAACTAGCACAAAAGAGAGATGCCCCGCTCTGCCTTTTGTCAGTGGATGCTGAAAAAGCATTCAACAGAGTAAATTGGACATTTCTCAGAGAATCACTGGCAAAAATGGGAGTGGGAGAATTCTTCTTATCTAAAGTGATGGCATTATATACACATCCAAATGCAAGGGTCAGAGTTAATGGGGAACTGTCTGATCCTTTCTCAATAAAAAATGGCACCCAACAGGGATGCCCTCTCTCACCCTTATTATATGTTATAGTAATGGAACAACTAGCGGCAACTATTAGGAAAAATCCCTCGATTCCACCAACTCTAACACAACAGCATAAAATAGCATTATATGCGGATGACCTACTACTCTTAATATCTTCTCCAATAATATCAATACCTAATATTCTTAAAGAACTATGGGGAATTGAGTAATTTCCAAATACACCTATCTAAATCAGAATTCTTAAATATATCTCTAACTGACAAAGTAATAACTAGTATAAAGAACAATTACCCATTTAGATGGCAGGCTAAATACATTGTATACCTGGGGGTTAACATTCCGAAAGAACTTAATACACTGTATGCTATTAACTTTAAAGACTGGATAGACAATATCTTTGCTCAATTCTACTCATAGAATAGTTTAAGAATGTCTTGGATATGGAGAGTAAACGTCTTAAAAATGGATATCCTCCCAAAAATACTATATAGACTTCAGCCAATTCCCATTCTCCTACCAGTAGCCTTTTTCAAGAAAATAAAATCGGTAGCAATGAAATTTGTCTGGACAAACAAAATCCCTAGAATAAGTGCAGAAGTTCTGATGAGATCAAAACACAGAGGAGGTTTGGGAATCCCAGACTTTGCACTTTATCATAAAGCGATCCTAATATCCAGAATATTGGATTGAATACACAGGGGTCAAGACAAAGGGGTAGTAAAACTGGAAGCTGACATCTCCCCAGTGTCACTGAGGAATCTTCCTTGGCTATCAGTGGAGTGTAGGCCACAGGCATCTACACTGTCTCTTTTAGTACTAGCGGCACTACAAGTCTGGGATAAGTCTGTTACTAAATATAATCTTTCATCTAGGCCTGAACCCTTGACTCCCATTCTGGGTAACCCACAATTTCCACCAGGTATGCAAGCAATTACACTATTAAACACGGAAAATACTCCATATATACAGTGGGGCAAAAAAGTATTTAGTCCGCCACCAATTGTGCAAGTTCTCCCACTTAAAAAGATGAGAGAGGCCTGTAATTGGCATCATAGGTAGACCTCAACTATGAGAGACAAAATGAGAAAACAAATCCAGACAAATCACATTGGCTGATTTGGAACAAATTTATTTGCAAATTATGGTGGAAAATAAGTATTTGGTCACCTACAAACAAGCAAAAGTTCTGGCTCTCACAGACCTGCACCTTCTTCTTTAAGAGGCTCCTCTGTCCTGCACTTATTACCTGTATCAATGGCACCTGCTTGAACTTGTTATCAGTATAAAAGACACCTGTCCACAACCTCAAAGAGTCATACTCCAAACTCCACTATGGTGAAGACTAAAGAGCTGTAGAAGGACACCAGAAACAAAATTGTAGACCTGCACCAGGCTGGGAAGACTGAATCTGCAATAGGCAAGCAGCTTGGTGTGAACAAATCAACTGTGGGAGCAATAATTAGAAAATGGAAGACATACAAGACCACTGATAATCTCCCTCGATCTGGGGCTCCACGCAAGATCTCACCCCATGGGGTCAAAATGATCACAAGAACGGTGAGCAAAAATCCCAGGAACACACGGGGGGACCTGCAGAGAGCTGGGACCAACATAACAAAGGCTACCATCAGTAACACACTACGCCACCAGGGACTCAGATCCTGCAGTGCCAGACATGTCCCCCTGCTTAAGCCAGTACATGTCCGGGCCCGTCTGAAGTTTGCTAGAGAGCATTTGGATGATCCAGAAGAGGATTGGGAGAATGTCATATGGTCAGATGAAACCAAAATAGAACTATTTGGTAGAAACACAACTCGTCGTGTTTGGAGGAGAGAGAATGCTGAGTTGCATCCAAAGAACACCATACCTACTGTGAAGCATGGGGGTGGCAACATCATGCTTTGGGGCTGTTTCTCTGCAAAGGGACCAGGACGACTGATCCGTGTACAGGACAGAATGAATGGGGCCATGTATCGTGAGATTTTGAGTGCAAACCTCCTTCCATCAGCAAGGGCATTGAAGATGAAACGTGGCTGGGTCTTTCAACATGACAATGATCCCAAACATACCGCCCGGGCAACGAAGGAGTGGCTTCGTAAGAAGCATTTCAAGGTCCTGGAGTGGCCTAGCCAGTCTCCAGATCTCAACCCCATAGAAAACCTTTGGAGGGAGTTGAAAGTCCGTGTTGCCCAGTGACAGCCCCAAAACATCACTGCTCTAGAGGAGATCTGCATGGAGGAATGGGCCAACATACCAGCAACAGTGTGTGCCAACCTTGTGAAGACGTACAGGACACATTTGACCTCTGTCATTGCCAACAAAGGATATATAACAAAGTATTGAGATGACCTTTTGATATTGACCAAATACTTATTTTCCACCATAATTTGCAAATAAATTTGTTCCAAATCAGCCAATGTCATTTGTCAGGATTTGTTTTCTACTTTTGTCTCTCATAGTTGAGGTCTACCTATGATGCCAATTACAAGCCTCTCTCATCTTTTTAAGTGGGAGAACTTGCACAATTGGTGGCTGACTAAATACGTTATTGCCCAACTGTACAGGTGAGGCAAATATTAGAACCAGGTAGAGAAGAATTAAAAACGAATCTACGACCAGAAAGACAAACCAATGGAAAGCTATGGATGGAGGAAGTTCAGCTTTCAGATTACATCAGACACCTTAGGACATATAAAACTCTAAATAGGACACTTACCACATTTGAGGAACTGTACATATCAGAAACACATGTCACCCATACCTTGTCAGTAATATATGGCATATTGAGGGCAGAAGAAGATAAAGGACATACTAAGTACATGAAAAGATGGGAACAAGAAATGAGGAGGGAGATATCTGACAGAGTGGGGAAGAATATTTAACATGACACATAGATCTGTTACATCTTCTTTCCACTAAGAAAAGAACTATAAAATTATATCTAGATGGTATAGGTGCCCAGAAGGTATTAGACGTATAAACTCAGATTTAACAGATAGATGCTGGAGATGCATTCGGGAGGAGGGGACATACTTGCATAACTGGTGGAGTTGTCCTAGACTGCAACCTTTTTGGGAATCTGTATTTGGAATATATAATGCCATAGAGACACAAAGTTTAGAAAAAGACCCCTTTATGGCTATACTGTCAGTAATACCTGGATCCCTAAAAAAGATAAAAAGCGAAATCTTAAGATTCGTATTGGTTGCAACCAGGGTATGCATATCGCGGAGTTGGAAGTCAACGGTACCACCCTCATTAGAGAACTGGGTTAGCACAATGAAGGATATAAGATATATGGAGGAGCTAAGTGCAAAGGACTCAGACTAAAAGGAGAGTTTTCTTAAGATCTGGGGAAATTGGGAAAACTATATACAGACAGAGGAACTTAGGAAGACATTGGGAGAAGGATAGAGTAAAGAGAAGGAGTTTAAGGAAAATGAAATAAAGAATTTATAGTGGGGTATTGAACATATGGCTAAGGATATAGATAAGACTTCGGATTAGTTGTTTAAGTTGTTAAGGTAGAAAATGACCTGTATGAGTGGTGAAGTAGTAAGGAGGATGAATGCCTATTGGAGGAGTGAAAAGGACGAGAGGGGACAAAAAAAGAAAAAAAAGTGTGAGAGCATATTGGGTGAAGTTGAAAGGACAAATAGAGGAGGTAAAGTAAGGTTTGCACACAACACCAGATTTGAAAGGAAAATAAATATATGTAGACTAAGATCACACACACATAGAGAGCGGGAGTAAACTAGAAATTAAGGGAGTAGGTATATTCAGAATTTGTTAAAAGTTTAGATGTTCCCATATGATGGGTTTAGACACTAGAGGGATTATTTCGAGAATATAGGATAATGGAAATGAGTATTCAAAGACACGGAGGTGAGGATAGAGGTTTAACTACACAGGGGTAAGATGTCCCCTTCCTACTCCTCCAAAGGAAGTTTTGAAAGAAAGGAACGAACAAATGGGAATTTGGATGTAATCTGGGGAGAGTGTATGAAATGGGAAGATATGATATATGCTTGAGTTCTTTTTATGTATTATATCAAATTTTTTATAGAATGAAATATGTAAATTGTATGAAATTAAAGTTTAATAAAAACATATTAAACAACAAAAAAAACCAATTCAAACAGAAAGAATAAAGCAGTAAGCAGGGAAGATTTACACTGTGCACTTGCTAGACCACTTAGAAATTAACTATTCTATTATCCCAGTTTTTAGACTCCATAGTTTTTAATAATATAAACTATAGGTAGGCAATAACATAGATTATTGTCTTACACATATAATTATAAATAAAATGTCTAACTCACATAGATCAACATTGGCATATACAGTATGTGGACAAGGGTTATAGCAGTAGTGGCCAATTTGAAATTAATAGAGGACTTCAAGTGCAACTTCCAAGTATACCAGGGGGCCACACAATAACAATGCATTCTTGTGTGTTGAGGTGCATTGCATCAAAATGAATAGGCTGTAACACACCTCAACACAATGTTGCAATGTAAGCAAATGCAGGCTGAAAAGAAAGTTGAGTCATTATTTGTGTCAGTGGCCACAATAATAATTCCCAGCATTGGTATCAGTGACTGCAATAACCACCCCCAGCACTGGCATCAGTAACTGCAATAATAACCTATAGCATTGGTACCTGTGACCACAATTAAAAACCCCAGCATTGGTGTTAGTGACCACAATGAAGTCGCCCTAACATAGGTGTCAGTGGCCTCAATAAAAACTCCCAACATTGAGGTCAGTGAGCACAATATTAAGCCCCCCAGTATTGGCGCCATTGCTATTAACCCCCTCCTGCACTGAGGCTCAATAGCATTGCTATTTAACCATGGTCAGTACAGTGGCAGTAAAATGTAACTCACCAGTATTGATTGCCAGTGCAGTGAAATTTAAACCTTCGTCCCTGACCACGCATCAAGAATACTAATGCAGCCACCACATCTAAAAACTAACAACAACAACAATAAGTGTTTTTGAGTAATATTTTATTCTTGAAACACAAAGGTTGAACAAAGTTACTGCTTTTGAAGCTATTGGAACATTGAAACCTTTTACAAAAATGCCCATGGTTTTTAGTACATAACATTCTACCCAAAACTGCAAAAACTATATACACACAATTTGAATGAAATCAACACTGTGTGTGACTGTGAAGCAGCTTATAGATTAATAGAGGTTGCATGGCTGTCAGTACAATGTAAACATAGTACTATCACAGATTCTCACACGGTCCCTGAAATTTAATAATCTGATACTTTTCAATACTTTTTTTAAACAAAGAACTGCAACAGACAACTTCTAACAAGAAATTGACACATTTGATTGAAATTCACAAAAATACAATTAAGCAGTGAATCCTATTGCTGGCTACAAAGGGGACTATTCCTAATACTAAATTCTGCCCATTTGCAAAGCTTTTAGGCAAGCTATTGGTAAAAAGCTATAGGAAACTGGACACTTCCAGGGGGAGCCTGTACCAATGGCAAAAATTAAAAACAAAAAATCCACCCCCAAAGGACAGAAGTGGGAAAGCAATGACATATTGGAGTTGGGGGATGTTTCAGTGTACAGCAGACATCAAATGCTCTCTGGAGCTGCAAAAAAGCTACACTAAAATCATCCCCATTGCCCGGCAGTCTCAGTCCTACTCTGTTCAAGCTCTTTTGTGTTCTAAGCCCTCCCAAAAAATCTAGCAGAAATTTCCTGACTTGGGATACCCAAAAGTGGCAAATTGCTAGATACAGATATGGTTTTTACTTTTATTTTCATATTTTTTCATATTTGTGGCATTGATGCTGGAGTTCACCTCCCAGGCACTTAGCAGCCAGTTGTATTTTTTAATAATTATTTCATTAATTATATTCAGGGCACCAGAGGCATAACAGGAGGGGGAAAACCTATTGCCATAGGCTGCCCACTGTCTAATTTTTTTGGGTGAGCTGTAATGAAGTAAAGATTTGTGACACAATCCCTCTTGTGTTTCTCCTAGAGCACACACTGGATACTCTAATAAATGGGATCACCAAACAGCCAATGTGGACATTACTGATAAAATCAATACATTTCTTTTATATCTCATATGACAGACACTCTGTCACTGCCTAAAACTACAGATACTGAAAGGATAGAGAATTTTTCAGCATGCAAATCATCTCTGAACACATGTGAGGTTGATTGTCAGTTTATAAGTCTGATGTAATTGTGTTTTTGTTGACCAATAAAAGTAGGCAGGAGCCTTAAAACATACTTTTTTGTGTGGATAGAGTACCTGGAGAGGTCTCTATTAGGAGCTAAAACTCACAGGGGGTAATTTATCACAGCAATTGTGAGTGTTTGAACTTGCATATGGTTGCAGGGTATATATTTGTGCTAGATTTATGTTGCTAGTGTAATGTTGATCATAAATAAGATAAAATAGACTCCGGGAAAGAAGGCTCATAACTCCAGGCAAATAGCTTAACTGTCACTTCTTGAAGAAGTGGTCATGGGGACTTCTTAAGTAGCGATTGTTTTGTTAGATGATGCATTTGTTTCAGACAGCCGCAGGACAAGTGCAGATGTAACCAGTTGCGAACTTTCACAAAACATATGCAAAACAGGCGCAAAACACGCACAATTGGAAAAATAGTGCAAGCTCTGGTCAAAACAGGTGTACATGTTAAAAGGAGCTGCTAAACAGATTTGTACATAAAAAAAGATCTAAGAGGCTAAAAATGTCGCAATTGCTTTGATAAATTCCCCCCACACCGTATAATGAAGATCAAAAACAAATTAATTGTATTCTCTCTATTACTGCTCCTGATGCCAATAATTCTCCTCTCTTCCTTTGCCTTACCAGTCTTCCGATTGCCAAAAAATAATTGACCCCCTTAAATCAAAAATTTATAATATATTGTAGAAGTTCCTACTGCAGCCAGGAGGTGGCCAGGCAGGCAAACAGCCATTTATTGTAATGCAGTAACAACATTCTGCCCCTGTCTCTCACAATATCCTGCCCATAATTCACCAAGTCAAAGGCTGTCCCGGAAAAAAACTATCAGCTGCTATGCCCAAGCATATTCCATTATTGTCACTATTTAACCACTTCCCGTCTATGGCCGCTCCCGAATGGCCGGACGGGCTCCTTATAGTAGCGGGAGAGCGTCTTAAGATGTCCTTCCCCTCCCCACACTCGTGCGCGGCACCCAGTGTGCACACGAGTGGGAACCCGGTCAGAAATGTAAACAGCCAGCTGCTGGGACCGACACAGCGACTCTGTATATTACATCACTTCCACATTCAGTGTCACTCTCCAGCAACAGATGCTGGTGAGAAGCTGCTGAAGCAGACCTCTGCTTCATCAGCTTCTCTGGGGGTCTCTAGGTGACATTAGGGGTCTTGGAGACCCCTGATATCTCAATAAAGAGGACCAGTTATGTGAATTGGCAATAAAGTTAAGTGTAAAAAAAGTATTTTTTTTAAATGAAAGCATAAAAAATAAAAGAAGCTTAAAAAAAATCACAAATTGTAAAAAAATTGGTGTTATTTAAAAAAAAATGTAATTCCCCCATCCGCCCACATACACACGCAAACATGCGTCAGGTGCGCCTATGTGTGAAAACTGCATTTCCGCCTATTGTGCCGCACATGTTACATATCGCCTCAAACGAGAGCAATAATTGTAGGGCCATTAATTACTGGTAACACTAAACTGATGAGCGGTAAAAGCTTGTAAAGCGTCAATTTTGGGTTTGGTCGTTTTCTGCGATTTCACAGGTGCGCGCAAAACGGCTTGACATGTTTGGTGTCTATTTACCCGACGTGCCCCCGTCTTTTATATTTTACCAAAAAATAGGGGTGGTAATAAATGTTTCATAGCATTTCATAGTGAAACAGTTTTTTTTCCAAAAATTTACGGTACTTTTGTTTATGTAGTAAAAAATTAAAAAAAACCCAGTGGTGATTAAATACCACCAATAGAAAGATATATATCTCCCTAAAATTTTTTATTAAATTTGTTTCAGTACATCATTGCATGACTGAATAAACGTCAGTCAAATTACTACAGCGCTGAATACTGAAAAATGGCCTGGCCAGGAAGGGGGTTTAACACCCCGGACTTCAAGTGGTTAAAAAAGGCCTGTGAAAAAAAAACAATTGCAGCCAGCAACAAGTAGGAAATATGCCCTATAAGAAAGGCATGTATCATTGAAGTGCATGTGGACAAGAATAGGCTTTTAAAAGACTTTAGGACATCAGCAGCAGGGAGATGTAACAAACTATGAACAAAGTAAAACACCTCCTCCTCCGACCCCAAATTCTCTAAGATACATAGCATTTTGCTAACTATAATACATGACATTCAGCACTCCCTATACTTTGCCTATCACAGCTAAAGCATTGTGCCAGTATTGCTGCTGTGACCTTACCCTTTTACAGTGAGGGGAAGGCTTAGCCAAATAACTTCTTAGTTAGCTGACCTAAGTTCAAAGGCAGGCACTGCATTATGGTTGCAAAGAATTTGGTATGGTGAATGTCTGCATTAATTAGCCAGAACTTCAAACGTCAAAGCCATTTCAAATAAATTGGTTAACTAAATAAACTTCTATGATAAAAAATATAAGAATAAGACATGTCCAAATACATTTAATAAAGTGTGAGATATATGGTATCCAGTAAAATCGTGGACCCTATTCAAAGTATTCCATCCTATTGGGCCATGTTTTTCCATGCTACTTTACATCCTACAGGTACTAAAGAAAGGCAGCTGATAGTTGTGAACAAAAGACCTTTCGAGACCTTAGTTTAACAGTATACACAATATTTAATTTTGTGGAAGATCCGTAAAATCAAAAAAATAATTGCTGCCAATGCTTAGTGACATAAATAGGAAAACCTTGATCAGAAATTAGTTTACCACTGTTTTGATTAGAGAAATTCTAAACAATTAAAGGAATTCATCAATGTAATTTACAATTATGGACCTTTAAAACCTAAAAACAGACTCAAGACTGGTGTAAGCAGGGTCCTCTACCATATACAATGAAGACAGCAGTAACATAGGTTTTGAGGAAACAAATATTTGAAGGAAAGAAATGTATGCATTTAAAAAAAAATAATAGAGAATAATGCATATGCTCATGTTATGAGAATAATGTCTTGCTTATAGCTATTCGAGTTTAAGGACATACATTTACCAGAAAAAACAAATTAAACTTCAAATTATTTAACAAACAGGAACGTTAGTATTGGCTTTAATGCCGATGTCAGTTTTGCCCTTGACAGCTATATATATATATGTACATGACATTACATAGAATTAGCATGTTTACTCTTTTGCTATACTGTGACCTAGATCTGCTCAAACTATTTTATCATATAAAGGACAACCATACCCAAGCAATGACATTTTCATACATGAACCATGATAATACTTTGCAGTGCTGAGCATTACCATGTCTATTCAGTGCAGTTCTTTTTAAATAAAAAAGAAATGCCCATACCCTCAAGACATTGACTAATCGTCTACTTATATTGGTTTATGTTCCAAAAGAGCAAAGAAGATCATGTGAAATTATTAATTTTCAGTTCCACGTAACATGTGAAATAACATTTTTGCCTTTTTAGACAAGTTCATCTTTCTTATAATCTTTATGTTTACAGAACTATATACATAAAATAGTTGAACCAAAAAAGAACAGCAACTGGACTTAAGACATACATTTACAGTCATGTAAAAAAGAAACAACAGGCTGGCCAATGTATATTTGATCAGAATTAATTTAATAAAAAAAAAAGACTAAGGGGGTTATTCACTAAAGAACCAAAGGATTTAGCCATAGCTTTGGCTAATCTTTCAGATCACTTCGGCTGCCACAGCCCCTTGGTTCAGAGAAACTGAAGGGCTTCTGTACGGGCTATGCACAACATCCCGTAGAGCAGCCAAAGGCATCCGAACAGCAAAGCCAAGACGAACGCATATGCTTCGGCTCGGCTGAGCCGAATACACAGCCGCAGCAGGGACTGTTCTTCCCGCAAATGTAAAAAAAATGGCATAGGGTCCCCCTCCTGATCCATACCAGACCCTTTAGGTCTGGTAGGAAAGTTAGAAAGGACCTCCAGTTAAAAAGTAAAAAATAAGAGCATGGGGTTCCCCCAAAAAGTCATACCAGGTCCTTTAGGTCTGGTAGGAATTTTAAGTGGGAACCCCACCCCCACAAAATGGGGAGAAAAGACATGGGGTCCACCCTAAAATTCCCAACTAGACCCTTAAGTTGGGCACAGGCCTGGCAGGGCAGGCAAGGGGGGCCACATGCCCTCGGCATTGGGAGGGTGCTTTTCAAAGGGCCCCCCTGAAAAAGCACCTTGTCCCCATGCCAATGGGGAAAAGGGCCTCTTCTGCCAAAACCCTGGCCCGGTAGTTGTGCGGGTCTGCAGGCAGGGGGGCTTATTTGCATTGGGGTACGCACTTTAATGTAATGTAAATAAACACAACGCACTTTTAGAAAAATCCTTTAATTGAAAAAAAAGTATTTGACAAGTCCTTTAATAAAAATCACAAAAATTGATCCACCGACATAATCCAAAGGTCAATCATGATGACGGCAACTCGTCAAAATAAAAAAAAGGTTTTGTCCTATTGTTTGGGGGTAGGGCTCCCCCTTAAAATTCTTACCAGACCTAAAGGGCCTGGTATGACTTTTAGGGGGAACCCACACACTTTATTTTTAACTGGGGGTCCCTCCTAACATTCTCACCAGACCTAAAGGGTCTGGTACGGTTTGGGAGGGGGACCCCATGCTGATTTTTTTATTTTATTAACATTTCTTTTATTATAACCATTTGGTGGCATTCAGCTATTCACTCACTGCTGTTGAGCCCCTATGGGAATAGGGGTGAACGGCAGCGAGTGAACTGCCGGATGTTCGGCTCAGCCAATCCAGATGTTGGATCGGCTGAGTCAAATGGGTTCTTCACTTTGGTTCAGCTGATGAAGCTGAGCAAGTTCAACTGAACTGAAGGGATCCATGTCATTATTTATTTTACAAACATAAAGCCAAAATGAAGAAGTCATGTGCGAAAAACTGTCTTCATCTTTAGAAATTTGCATCACTGTTCTAAAGCAGCATACAGAAATAGAGGAACTAATGTTAAAATTATCTCATGCTAAGCTGAAAAAAAAATCATACTAGCGTTTCTGTGTTCATAGATATTTTGTTTAATGCTCACAAATTGTGAATCATGAAAACTGTCTGTCTATCAATAGCCAGCTATGATCTATCCAAGCCACTTTTTTCTTATTGTTTTGAGTCGATAATAGAAAACTAGAGCTGAATGTTTAATCAACTTGTAAAGATATATTTGCTTTTCCCAATAAAAACACAGAACTTCAAAAGCCTTTTGATTTTTTTACAATAAACTGAAACAAGTATTTTCTTAAAGAAGAACTCCAGGATTTAAAAAAAATAACTTTTGCAGTGGGGATTCCACTGCACAGCAAGGGTTAAGTGCTTGTTTTCTCTAGGGAGCTAAAATATAGAAATACTCACCAGTTCCTTAGCCTGCCTTGATGCTACAGCAGTTCCCAGTTGTAAAATACATGATGATATAAAAGAATATCAATTTAAGAAACAAATTATTTTACTGAAAATGTATGTTTCCATCATGTGCCACATTTTAATCAAATTTGGCATTATTATGAAACTAAAATGCTGGCCTTCCCTCAGTTATGTCTTGATGGTACCATCTTTGACTATACACCCACATTACATACAAGGCTACAGAGGTATGTGTGAGAGATGTCAACACACATAAGCTGTCCACATATGAAGTGAGTCAAACTTTGAGAAAGTGCATTGAAAATGTTGTATATTCAATAGATTTGTGGTGTCACTAAGCCAACCACTTAAACACCCTACTAGCAGTTATCAATTACAGTCTTATGTTGATGGAGGTAGCCTTCCCCTTCCCACCAACCACACAATGCTCTTGACCAGTGAGGCAGGTCATTATAGTGATGACCCAATAAGAATATGTCTGTGAGAAGGATTTAGATGGAATGGGCAAGATGGTAAGTTCCAAATGAAGCCATCCCTGCATTTGGGCTGGGATTTAAATAGCAGATATAAAATGCACATACCTGCAGCAGCTTTTACTATCAACGTATATTTTTTTTAGTTGAAAGAGTTACTTTAATAAAGCTTTGAATGAAACACAACTTGAAGAACTAAAGTAGCAACACAAATTGCTCATAGTGCTTTACCTATCTGCTGGCAATTTGTTTTAAATGGCACACTGCTCGCTACTGATGGGGAGAACCCAGCCAAGTGATGGATTAATGTTGTAACTTTCAAATGGAATTAGCTGAAATTGCATCATTACTGATTGCCCAATGGTGGAAGAAGAAAGATGCTGAGTCTGGAAGAAGTTACAGTGAATACAACAGTAATGGGGACTGACCTTTCATTGATGGAGTAGAGCAAACTAAGGTGTACGTTTTCTATAATGTCACACACACTTGCACAATATGGAATGTGCTCCTGTGGCACAGTAGCAGCTTAGTTTTGCTTTAATCTTTGCAATTAATTTTGCTGTTTTTCAAGACTTTTGACTAGAAAACAGAATTTTTCTAGAAAGTCTTGTCAAAACAGTGCAGAACATTGGGGCAATGTGCAAATCCCTTAAAGTGTTACTTCAAAACTGCAGCAGATAATAATATTCTCTTTTTAAATTTATAAGCTGTAGTTCACTCTCTTTTGTTCACTTTTATAAGGATTTAAAAACTTGAGCTAACCATATTTTGTTTCTTATTCGGCTATAGTTACTTTAGACAAGACAGTTACTTCAGGAAAATAAAGAGTAGAATTGGCAGCTGTGTTCTTATTTTTCAGCACCAACATTGTATACACATCAAAGGCTTTAACCTATGGTGGATTAATCCTATCTCCAACAGTGATTTTATAAATATAATAGCATTATATTTTATTTATGCTCTTATTTTCTGACTTGTTCAGATTCTAGGCACCTTACTGCAGCAGACCACAGATGTAAAACATTATTATACTTGTCCAGTTTTGCTCTAGGATAAAATGGATTTCAGTATTCATCACTGAGTACAAACATTTCAACACAGATTGACCTTTTATCATTAAAGCTTATTTAAACCAAATTACAAAAATAGATAATATTTTGCCCTTTACATCCCTCAGATGTGGTGATTGCATTAGATTCATTTTTTTATTTTTGCCCTGTGATCCTGCCAGTAACACCCTTCCTGCGCATTCACCATACTCATATCTATAGAGAAGCAGTGCTGTCACCTTAGGGCAGGAATAAAATAACCTTCCCTACTCCATAATATAATGGGGAGGGTTTATATAGTCCTTACAAAAAATTGAGAACAAGGTAACAGATACAAGTGCAGCAAAGGCAGACAGCACATGAAACTATCATGTCTGGAAGGATTAACGGGTATAGATAAATTCTTTCAGTAGTAAATTTAATAGACAGCCAAAAAAGAAACGTTCATTTTTAAGGTTTGCATGTTCTTTATTTACTTTTTTATACTTCTAGCATAATGTGGGTCTCCATATTTATTTATTGGAACACACTTAAATGAGAGGATTAAGTATGAGTCAAGCAATACACAGGAGTCAGACCTTTTTGCTAACCTTGCCCATTAACTGGTAGTGCTGGTCGAATCTGCCCAAATTTGATTTTCCAAAGGTTTTGCAAATATTGTGCAAAATTCCACAAATCCAAATACCGTATAGATGGAAGAGGGTCTTTTCACGTGGCTTCTAGGAAGCCATTGAAAATACACAAGTCATTAGACATGCGCAATTCGTTTTGTTCCGAATCGAAATTCGGACGAATCCGAATTACAGATATAACGAATGCAAACGAATCCGAAATTCGGTAGCGGTAGTTCGTTCGCGTTCGGCCAGTGTCCGTGCCGTGGTGAAGATGCAGGCTGGAGAATCGGCCGGGATGGTGGTAAAGTGAGGAAGGATCAGGTAGGTAAAGTAGTGGGTGGAGGCTCGGGAGCAACGCGTTTCGAGGATGTTACCTCTTTGTCTCCAGCCTGCATCTTCACCACGGCACGGACACTGGCCCAGACACATCCATCTCACAGCCCGATTTCCTCCACTCGCAGCTGCAGCCCAGCCTGACGTCAGTCCTCACATCACTGGCACTTCACATTGCTTCAGCGGGGACACGGACACACTGTCACATCCATCTGGTCTCGAGACCCACTTAAAGTAAGTGAATTATTTCCTCTTACTTTCTCCACTGTGCTACTATCAGTCTCATAGTCCCCCTAGCCTTGCGCCCTCACGTTTGTTTTTTGTTTCACAAGTGCAGGCACTCCTCCTGTCTCTTAGGGCTGCAGGCGAGGTAGAGCTACAGCACCCTATTCCCTTGGCCCAATCCGAGAGCGCTGTTCGTAATATTCGTATGTGCTTTTTATACATTACAACAAGAACTCAAGTGAAGTGCTATTATGCAATAGTATGCAACAATAAATCTCCATAGTTTGATTTCCCTCCTATTTTTTAATGACCTAGCTAAAAGGCCTAGATGTGTAATGTCAGCATTTATTTTCAACTAAACTAGATATAGCATTCTTTGTATGCTTAAATGTCTCTTCCAAAAAACCCTTATGGATCACTTTTGCAAAATCTAGATAGATCAAATGAAGTATATTTGCACATTGCACATTATTAACCAAATCATGTTTTAGATTCTGGCTCACAGTGCATTTTGTATAAGCACAGCCATGAAGAGAGGCACCACACTTACATTCAACAACATAATTACACCTGTCTCAGCATGATTTGTTTATTGACATGAAACTGGTGCCAGTTTCAGGGAGGCGATGGCTCCATTCATGCTGTACAGCAGATGCTATCCAGGAACTTGCTGTGTTTCTTGAATTGTATGATTCGTTTTAGTGGCGACACAATATTTTCTTAGGAACCACTGATCCAAAAAGCCAGCAGAGAGCATGGATTTTAAAACAAAGTGAAAAAACACAGTTAACAGAAAATAAATATTAAAAAAATACATCATGGTTTGTAAAACTGTTTCTGTTACACAGTGTGTACAGTTTTATTTTGTTAATCTACTTGGTTTTATAAAATGTGGGACCATGTTATGAGGGGCTTTTCTAGAGAGATGGAGAGGAAACTTAAGGTTAACCTGTGCCCAGATCATGCACATTAAAGTATTCACATATTCTGTACAAGCAGTAAAACAAGCCTTCATTCCCTCTGTATCTATCAGCATTGTAGATTTTTATTTTTAAAGTTCACAACACAGGCAGTCAAATCTTAGTTTTTTCTTGTTAATAACTGACTGAAACCAACGCTAGAGTCTTTGCGATGATTTTTGGGAACAAATTACCTAATGTTGAACTGAATAAATGTTTTTATTTAGTTTTGGATAGAGTGGAAAGGGATTAGAACATCTGTCAGATTTTTATTGCTGTGTCCCTTTTAGAGAGATGCCCCCCCTCTGTTTGTCTTTGTGGCCATTATCAGTGAAGGTGAAAATAAAACCTCAAATTATGGTTTGATATCACAACACTAATAGATTGGAAATCTTCCAATGGGGATACTAGTTCTGATGACTCTGCTGAACGCCAGGAATTTCCCTAACTTTGAAAAAATGTCCTCTCACTTTCTGTTGTAGCTATAGGACAAGAAGTGAAGAGAAATCTTCTCAGCGGGACACATATGTCTAAAAAAGCTGACAGGGGTTCTAACTGTCCCTTACTCTATCCAAAAACTAACTTACTACTCCTACTTTTAATATCTCTGTGGCTGTGTGAGTAATACAGAGATTAGAAAGATTAAATGTAAACAAATTGCCAACACCAGACGGGATATATATATATTGTGGCAGTGTAAGCCAATGCCACGGTGGAGGATGGCGAATAATACAGTCAAGAAAGAGACTGAATATGACCCTGTTCATGGTGAAGTGGGAGTGAACCCAGTTGGGAGACCC
>NW_017307890.1:0-1154 GCF_000935625.1 Nanorana parkeri
GGTAGATCGCGATCGACCTTGTGGGCACCCCTGGTGTAGAGTCTCCCTCTAGTGGCCGTCTGTATATCAGGGTGTGCGACTAGCGTCCCTGCTGAAAGTTTACCTAATCCCCACAAAAATGTAACTTATTGCAGTTTATTATTCCTCACATGTGGTGGCCGCATTCGTGCACGAAAGAGGACTGGGCAGGGCTGACACCGCTGTTTGAGATATCATTGCAAAATGCAAAAAGACAACACTGGATTTCTGGCAGAATTAACAGTTTGTTTGTTTTGTTTTTTGCATCTACAAAACGTAATAAAGGAAACAGACAAATTTTAATAGTGACAGAATGTTTCTCTCTGTACACACACATACACAGCTCCAGCCCCCAAGGCCTGAGATATGTTGGAATGACAGTATTCTGCTATAGGGCTTCATTGGTTCAGGGTGTTGGAACTCCGACAAGTTCACGTTGATAATATATTCTTATGAAGAAATTAGATCAAAGAACAACAGGTCTCCTCCCCCTCCCCCGGGGGGGGGGGGTTTCCGGGGATTCCACATTCAGATAGGTCAGGCTGGATTTCTTCCCTGGGGTAAGTATTGCTGCATTCTGTTCTGATTCCCGTCTCTTATGGGATCCCCGTGGTGTGTGTGTGCCTCTGTGTGTGTGTGGTTCTAACCCTTCGCCACGCCATACAATGACCTTACATACACTGTGTGCTCTATTTATTAACAAATTGTAGGGCCCCTTACGCTGTGAATATCTGTGAACGTTCTTTTGAGCAAAAATTGCCAAAAACGAATGTTCTTAATATATCAGTTAAAATGTATTCTCATGTAATACTACGTTATGGCCACTAGATGGCGCTGAGGAGCTCAGGAAGTAAGTACTTATTTCCTCTGCTCCTCAGCTCCATCTAGTGGCCATGGTATGGTATTACATGACAATACATTTGAACTGAAATATATATATACAGGGCTTGAAAAATTTGGCGGTGTCTCACCAGTCAGTCAAAAATTTCACCAGTCAGCATGATCTGACTATAGCCTTGCAATATATGTTAAAATTTTTTGGGGACAGATAGAGCTTTGTTTTGTGACCCCACGTGGGGTTATTTTTTTAAACTATATAATGAAAAAAGTACCATAAATGTAAAAAAAAAAAAAAA
>NW_017307890.1:8229-23267 GCF_000935625.1 Nanorana parkeri
TATATATATATATATATATATTAGGAACATTTGTTTTTGCCGTTATTTGCCCAAAATGAATGCTCAAAGACATTCACGTGGTGAAGGGCCCTGAGAATTGTTTATTGTATAGAACCCTTTAGGTTTACATTGTAACTAATAAGGGCACCTGGCCTATATGATTCTGGCCAGCAGGCATGGCCGGGTTTACTCTCTCTGCCATCCCAATGCCAGGTTCCTCAATGCGCCCCCCCTGTATGCAGGCTGCATACAAGTGATCTCGGAGACATCGCTAGGTTTGCCACCTTTTCTTCAAGCGAAACCCGAACACTCTAGCAACATGCGGACATTTCTTTGGGGAGAATGAGTGGTGGCTTACTCATATGTACATAGCGCCACCCATTCGTATGTAAATATCATAGATGAGACTATTTTCAGTGGGGAGCCAGTAGCCCCTGTATTAGGTTTGGTTGCCCCTGTCTGCCTGACATGTTGTGTCCGGGTCTCTGCTGCCATGAAACCCGGACACAGCATTCAAAACCCGGACTGTCCGGGTGAATCCTGGACAGGTGGCAACCCTAGACATCGCCGGGGGTCACTTGTACAAAACAAGCGGCACTTCCCCGCTCTACATTTAGCTTTGCTTGCCCAGGGCTAAATGTATTTTTTTTGGGTGGGGCAGAGGGGGGTAGAGTAGGGAATGGTTAGAATTTCTGTGTCTGTGTTCCATTTGGGGGAATTTCCCTTCACTTCCTGTTCCAGAGACACGTCAGGAAGTGAGAGGAAAAGTGAGGATAAGTCGCCTCTTAAACTGCCCATACACAGATGAGATTTCATCCATTTCCTGCTGAATCCGCCCGAAATTTGATCCGTGGGTGGCCCTGTCGGCACCAACCAACCGGCTCGAAATCTGCAGTACAACAAAAACAAACACACACTCACGTGTTGCGCAAGGCTAAGCTGAATTGTGATTTGCTCCAGGTGATACATGTGACAACCTGTCGTCAGAATGTCATTAACATACCTACTTTGTCTCCAGGTTCCGCTCTGCTGGACGCATCGAAGTGCAACCGCTCTCCGTCCCTTTAATCCCCGCTGACATGAACAAAAACTTCACCATGGAGAAGCTCCTGGAAAACCTCAACACCGTACTCCAGGCCATCAACAAGACACTGAACAATCAGCCGTGCCAGCCGGACGAGCACCACAACGTCACCGGCTTCAAAGTGGAAAAACCCAACAAGGACGACAACGCCTACATCTTCATTATCTTCGTCATGTTCCTCTTTGCCGTGACCGTGGGCAGTTTGATACTCGGGTACACGAGGTCTAAGACCGTGGACAAACGCAGTGACCCCTACCACGTCTACATCAAAAACAGTCGAGTTTCAGTTATATGAAGGGAGTTGGAAGGTTTGCAGAACGTCTTAGGAGCTCCTATGAGGTCCTCATTTGTGGTGTTTGGGTTGATATCACAAAGCCGCCATGAGGATCAAAGGCTCGGCCTGGTCTGTGGCTTATGGTGGTCAAACATTATGTGGTTCCTTGCAACCATGCAAATGATTTTTGCGTCCATGTGCTAATGGATTGAACTGTAAGGTCCACAAAGGAGCTACAAAATTCTGTAGCACTGGTCATGGAAATTTTGTAAGATGCTGGAAAATTGGTGTTTTGTGTGTGTGCATAAATCAAGTAATATAGTTTTGGGAAGGAGAAAAATGATCAGTTTACGAGCTGGGAGCTGACTTCTACTGGTGGCAGTCATGTTGACTCTGTGGCCATAATCAGCCATCTTTTTTGGGCTTTGGAAGAAAAGCTTGGGCACATCATTTGAGCCATGAGGAGAAGAACTATTTTTTTTTAAATCCACGCCAAGTCTTAAAAATTGGAACTCCGTTTTTTTTTTTTTACTGCTGATTGTACCCCATATAGGAAGAGACAATAAACGGGACAGTTATGAGATTTGCCCCTGGCGCAGGCTCATTGAGGTGCTAAGTCCAAGTGGCACCTTGGTCTTCACCAGAGTTCCCCATAAGGGTAGTTGTTTCCAGGCAGAGGTTGAGACAGGTGGTCTGCAAGGGTAATTGTTTCCAGGCAGGTGGTAGGCAAGTATAGTCCTTTTCAAGGCACACGTTGAGGCAGGCTGCGGGCAAGGTTTGTCGGGAATGGAACATACACAGGCAGAGTCAGGCAGTCCAGGTCAACAACACAAAAGGCGTACCTCGGGCTAAGCACCCTAACAAGGTAGTTGTCAAGAAGTCACAGCACTGGCCGCCTAAATGGAAGTAGTTTGACACGTGTACACACCCTACGCCTGGGATGCACTCCAAAGTGTGCGCGTCCTTGACCAACAATGCACCCATATGCGTGCCCAACCACAGCCAAAAGGCCACAACATGCTACACACAGTCAGGATGAACAATGCCCCTGTAGGTACTGTAACACACGGAAAGAGGGGAAAGATCTCCAACACAGCAATGCCTTTTTTCCCCTAAAATTATAATGGAGTTGTTTTTATCCATTGTAGATATAAAGAGTACTCGGTGGAGGCCTCCCTAATGAGTCACCATACATCTCAGGGACAAGGACATTTTGGTACATGGTCATTAATATTTTGGATTGGTTGTCATCCTGCTAGCTGAGCCTCTGATCTTCTAAAGTTCGGGAATTGCTAAGGCTTTGTCTGCACAGGTCCTGGATGGAGAAGTCTGTCTTGAGGTTGAAGGTTCAAAATTCTGCAGACTGTCCAACCAGGAGGCCTGCCAAGGGCAGCAATAGGTGTCAGTGCAGGCAATGGAACGGAACACAACGTACAGGTTATACCTCCCAACTTTCAGAAATAGGAAAGAAGGACACCTTTTAGTACAAAGATAGTTAGGCCAAAGCCTTGCCTTTTCCACACTTCTTGTCGTGGAGACCATGAGGAGTTTATGAACAAAAAGACACTTTGTGTATTTAGTGACCTGCAAAGAATGAAGCTACTTTCCTCTCTGCAAAGCAAGCAATAAAACGTACCTCTCCTGCTGCTCATGCCACCAATCTCCACTGGGTTGAAGGAAAG
The DNA here is from genome assembly GCF_000935625.1 of Nanorana parkeri. NCBI lineage: Eukaryota > Metazoa > Chordata > Amphibia > Anura > Dicroglossidae > Nanorana > Nanorana parkeri. The sequence goes on from NW_017307890.1 coordinate 11,270, forward strand.
TAGCTTGCTCAGAAACCTTCTGAATTGGACCCTTCCAGGAGTGTCAGATGCTGGACCCACCACTGCACGCTGTGGTGTCCTTCATTGGCCCATAGGACAATACAAGAAGAAGGAACCACAAAGCATGGCAAAGGACTTGATCTCTGACACATTATGGAAGTGAGCAGGTCTTTAGGCAAGCTTAATTCTTCTACCCACTGGAGTTTGGTCAGGTCAATGGACGGGTATTAATTTCATTCTCTGAAGGGAAATATTTGTTTTACATTCTTAAAATAGCAAACGAGTCACTTGACTTCATCACTTTGATAGCAGATAGAAAGTGCAGGTGTCTAAAAGTACCTGTAGATACCTTCAGAAGCTTATCAACCCATCTTTTTCCAAATGGAGGACCGTTGTGATGGGGCCAAGCTCTGGTAATGATGGTGCTTGCTTGACTCCCTCCAACAAATTCTAATTGACCACTGAGACAGCCCATCAAAGTGATGGACAGTGCTGGATTTACTCTCTCTGCTGCCCGAAGGCCAGGTTCCTCAATGCGCCCCCCTACCTACCAACTCCCTCCCCCCCATCCCCCATGGAGAATGGTAGACATGCAGGCTGCGACATCGCCGAGATCACTTGTACAAAACAAACGGCAGCTTCCCCGCTGTACATTTAGCTCTGCTTGCCCAAAGCAGGGCTAAATGTAGAAAACAACTACCCGCCCAGGGCACGGAACTGCATATTTTGGGCGTCAGGAGATAGGAATTCCACACCCCTGCTGCCCCTCTACTCCCTGCTGCCCCAAAGCCGGGCCTTGGTTGGCCTGGTGGGAAATCCAGCCCTGGTGGTGGGTCAATAGGAACGGGCAAATGTAACAGAGCCTCTTTAAGAAAGTCAAATTTGTGATTTTTCTAGGTGGAACAAGGACAACAAGGCCTCTGCGCCTCTCTTTGACATGCCTCTAGTTCCCGAACTTGACTGGTATAAAAACTGATGCATGAGCTTGTATAATTACCAGACGCCGACACCTTTGGCGCCACACACTTCTTTCCCCTCCAGCCTGGAAGCTGGAGACAGACCCGAGCAGCAGATGGATCGCCTACCGTCTCTTGTGTAAACTCTGGTCCTGCGGGGAAGCTCTGCAGGCAGCCACGGCTTGACAGTGCCTCCGGATAGAGGAGCCGCAGACTACATAACTCAAACACGCCTGAGTGAGATAACATTCTTTAATGAGCATCGGGACCAAAGAGACAAATCTGTGCATACTGGACCGGGCTTTTGTGGCCAACGAGAGGAATTAAAAAGTCGGTTTAGTACAAGCGTGGTGTAACTTGAAACAAAGTCAATAAATGGAAAGGAACTGGAAGCTGAAGGTTCTCCTGCATTATTAATAGTTGGTATTATTGATTCGTTATTTTGGTATTTCTCAAAGCCGCTCTGTCTCCACATGAAGACAAAAAAATTAGAAAAAAAATCCCCCAGTGCACCAGGATCATATTATCAGAGACGAAAGGTGCGTGCAGAGACCCCCCTGGTGCCTGCTGTGTTTCACCCTCCACATTAATATTGTTATCATGGTGACAGGTTCCCTTCAGATAAACCCATTTGTTTCTCCGAGCGCACATTACCGGCCGCCGCTGGCACAGACAGATCTGCGTCCGATAGGAGGTTAAATACAAACATTGGGAATTGGGGCATAAACATCCGCCCTCGACTGTGATGAGCGGAACCGCCGCGATGTTTGCTTCCACATAGTAACAAGAAATGACTCTAAATAAAGATCGTTCCGGAGACGGAATGTTTCGCATAATAGAAATTCTCTGAGTGATCCCAAAATAAATCTCATTCCGCAGAATGGAACTAGTATTACTCTGAATAAAGTCCGGGAGGGGGGGAGGAGGGTACATTTATAAATGCGTCCAGATGTTGGGGTGACCTTTGGGGTTTTTAGGTTATATGACCTGGCACTCCGCTGGCTATATGTCCATCAATGTAGAAATGGACGACGCTACCATTAGTACAGTTGTCCTTTAATGACCCCTCAACCCTCCAAGTGCAGCCCACCTGGTTACATACGTACCTTTCTCTCTGTTCCATTGATCTTCATTGTGTGGCCCCTGCCAGGTGCCGCCTTCATACTACTCATGTGCGCCACGATCCCATTCATCCCTATTGGTCACACATACTCATGGCGGCCTTTAACCATACAGAAAGTTCATGGTCCCATCGCACTCCTGACCGCAAAAATCCCTTGAAGAAGTGGGTGCTGCGGTAGTCAACGGGTGGCAGCCGTAACAATCATGAGCAGAAACAGAGACACCGGCACTCCAAATTGGCAAGCAAATGTCTATTTATTGACGTGCAGCATAGCAGAAAATAGCAACGAACGTTTCGGGGTCATGCTTTGCCTGATGAAGGGGATCCTCTGTGACCCTGAAACGTTCGTTGCTATTTTTTGCTATGCTGCACGTCAATAAATAGACGTTTGCTTGCCAATTTGGAGTGCCGTTGTCTCTGTCTCTGCTTTAACCATACAGGTCACTCTTAAATGAGACCAAGTCAATGCAGGACCCCCTGTACTGTTAAACCCCCAAAATCCTTACATTTAAAGAGACCCTGTCTCCAATTTAAAAAGCACAGATAAATCAAGTATTTTTCCATGAATGTATTTTATTCTCTTTCAACGTGCCTTTGATCTTGCCAGGAATCTGAGCAGGAAAAGTCAGTTCCCTAGAACAGCCTCCTCCCTACCTACCCTTGAAATGAGGTGTTACATGACTCACATAGGTTGAAGAATGCGACTTGTTGAACCAAAAGACAATAATAAATGAAATAGCCGCATCCCCAGAGGCCTAAACCCGCAGAGCATCCAGAGGAACGTAGAAATCCCTTGATTTTGTTGAAGCATGCTCCAATCTGCTCCAACAGGCAATCAGCTATAACCTGGATCAACACTCTACGGAGTTACAGTATTATTATATCCTGTTATATTTTGAGCATTTTAAACACGTCCACTCATTTCATCAGGCCTCCATCCTAGTCTACAGAAACAAAGCAGTAACGCAGCAAACACATACAACAGCAACATTCCAACATTTCCAGGTTCTCCCCAACGGAAGCACATTTTCCACTGTCTTCCATGGAATGAGCTGACCGCGGCATCCCAGATCACCGTTGACATTGTAGAACTTCGTAATGGGTTCCAGAAATGTTCCGGGCACATACCCTACCCATGAAGTGCCCTGCGTGGCTTGGAAGTGCAGAAAACATAAGTCGATAGCGCAGACCTCGGCAGTGGGCCCAGGTACATAGTGCACAAGGATCCCAAATCTTGTGAGACGATGACCCTCCACTTTGTCTGACCATCATCTTGGGAGATTTGGGATCCTCAGCGATCCCTGTGCAGCGTCTCACCAGGGCTGTATGCGGTCTCCCCAGAGCTGTGAGGTCTCTGCAGGGCTGTGTGCAGTCTCACCAGGGCTGTGAGGTCTCTGCAGGGCTGTGTGCAGTCTCCCCAGGGCTGTGTGCAGTCTCCCCGGGCCTGTGAGGTCCCTGCAGGGCTGTGTGAGGTCTCCCCTGGACCGTACACGGTCTTCCCAGGGCTCTGTCGGGTCTTCCCCCCCGGGCTGTGCGCGGTCTTCCCCGGGCTGTGTGCGGTCTTTCAAGGGCTGTGTCGGGTCTTCCCTGGTCTGTGCGCAGTCTCCCCATTGATCTGCCAGGTTTCGCGGGTAGGTGCTGGAAGGAGAAAGATGACATTGGCAGCGCTGCAAGGTCCCCTGGTTGCCACCAGGTCCCCACAAGGCTGCCACAAGGTCTCCAGCAAGCGCGGGACCTTACGGCAGTTGAATGTATTTAAAAATTTAAAGCGCCGATATCGACGCTTTGTATCGGGTCATTTTCACCAGTACTCGTACTTGGTATCAGTATGGGTTCATCACTACTTGTTACCATAAGCATCTTCAGTAGTCCTGTCCTATGCCAGCTAATGTATGGAAGAGCACCTGTGTGAATTAAATATTTAAACTGGTCATCTACATTGAAATCTGATTTACCAAAATGATGTGATGTAAAGAAGTTACGAAACAGCCCCCTCAGTCTATATGAGACCAGGCAGAGCCTTGCACCTCAAAGCCATCGGTAGATCTAAAGATAATACAATTAGATTGCAAGATGTGTGGCCTGTTTTTTCTTGCAAAGCCCGAGTCCTTGTTGCCAAGTTCTTGTGAGAGGGCCCTTTTTCTACTCCCCAAATGCAGGTTAGTAGTAGAGAAGCCTTTCTCCCTGGAGGAACCCTTGAAATAATTTTCAGGTCTCGGGGAACCCTGGCCAAACTCAGTATTTGAAGCCCTGGACTGATCATGTTTTACCCCTCTCTCTTGATAACAAAATTATTTCCATTTATAAAATGAAATGAATAATAACAATGGCCAAAGAATAGATACAGACAGTGAAAGTGGCAGCGTACACTAAGGGTCAGGGTCGTGTTCCCTTACTTTGGTGGTCGGTGTAGGCAGGGAATTAACCCACCACTGCTCACTGCTCAAGGAACCCCTAGCAACCTCTGAAGGAACTCTAGTTGAGAAAGGCTGGTCCAGAGGGTCTTGTATTGACGCATAGAAGATTGACGGTGCAAAAAGACCAAGTGGTCCTTTGAGTCAGGGGCAGAACTACCGGCGGTGCAGCCGGTGCGGCGGCCGCCCAAGGGCCCAAGGCTGGGGGGGCCCACTGACAGGAAAGGAGGTGGAGGAGCTGGTGCGGCGGCGGAGGAGGACGTGCCCCAGCACTGCAGAGTCCGATGCTAGCAGTGGCAGGTAAGAGGAGCTGCGTGTGGGAAAGGGACCCCGACCAGCCCACCTGAGACCCTGCAGAGCCCACCATAGAGAGTCTCCATGGGCTCTGCAGGATCTCCAGTAGACTCTGTGGGGCCTCAGGTGGGTCCAGAGTCCAGTGTGTTGCTATGTCCAGAGTCCAGTGTGTTGCTATGTCCAGAGTCCAGTGCATTGCTAAGCCCAGAGTCCAGTGTGTTGCTATGTCCAGAGTCCAGTGCATACTGACAGGTCTTATTCATAGAGCATCGGGATGACGCTGGGGGATTCTGTGACAGGAGGATTAGTGACGACACACAAGTGGAGAGGAGGGAACGAGCTGAGACAGTGCGGTCCTACGGCCGTCTGTAATGCTGCCGTGAGCGCCCATGGGGGAGGCTGATAAGGTCACAAAAATGCAGGGGGGAGCGAGAGGGGGGAGGAAAGAAAGGCTGGCTGTGACACTGTGACTGTGCACTGTCCAGAGCGCTGCTAAGCCAAGAGTCCACTGTGTTTCTATGTCCAGAGTCCAGTGCATTGCTAAGCCCAGTGTCCGGCGCGTTTCTAAGTCCAAAGTCCAGTACGTTGCTATGTGCTATGTCCAGAGTCCAGTGCATTGCTATGTCCAGAGCCCAGTGTGTTGCTTTGTCCAGAGTCCAATTCATATACTGTTCTGCATTGCTGTATAATGTATTGCTGGGATTTGTAGTGCCACTACAGCCGGGGGGGGGGGGGGATTTTGGGGGACCAGTGAGATCCGCTCCTGCACCACTTGTAAGTAGAGGCCGGAGATAAAATATTGCACCAGGGCCCTTTATTCCTTAGGCCCGCCACTGCTTTGAGTATGCCAATTGTTGTATTTTCTTTTGTTTAAAGCACTTTAGAGCATGCATAACAGTGCTTTAGGCTCAGGGACATATACATATGGTTTCTATACGCTGCTGCTGGGCAGGCCACACAGGTTGATTTAGGCCATAATCCAGGCGTGGTGCTAACAAATCCCATTTATGGCCTTGGTGTGGCTACAAAGGGCTTCCCAGTAAAGGAAGTGCACAATGCCTCCAGTGATAGAACATGCAAAGCAGCCATCACTAAAAAAAGAATAAATAGTTTCTAACATCTTCATACATAACTCCAGGCAACAAGCAGCATTAATTAAATTCTAATGCTGGCTATGACACACTCCAACACTGCTAAAGTCAAAAAATTCCATCCAAAATAATAATTTTAAAAAAGTGGTTAATTTCCTGTTTTGGTGGCCGCCACATACCAGAGTCTAGAAGAACTGCTTCAGACTGGCCATAAATGGGAAAATATCTCCTTGAGAAGGATACGTGAATGAGATATATGCCGTTCCTTACAAGGTTGTGAGACTGGCAGTGGCGTAACAACCGGGCGTGCAGCAGGGGCGTGGGCACCGGGCGAAAGGGGGGGGGGGCGAAAAAAAAATTTCTGCCCCGGGCGCCCAGGACTCTGGTTACGCCACTGGAGACTGGCACTGCTATCCCTGCCGGACAATGGTGAGAATCTGGTAACTTACTCCTTTCCAATTCTCCCACTTCCTCTGACCATGGTCTGTCACGATCTGGGGTCCAGGGCACTGGGGCGTGTGAGCTCCGGGTCTTGCGGAGCAAGTTAGAGTAGCAAGCTGGAGTAAAGTCTGGGGTATATGGCAGAGGACTCGGAAACTAGGAGTCTGTGCGTTATCAGGGGTGCCGGTGCACTATAGGCGCAGGTTCTAAGAAGGGCCAGGTCTTCCACAGAGCCTCTAATGGTGGGGATGATTGGCTGCTGGACACCTTCTAGGTTGCGGCCCTTCAGCGCACCCACACAGACTCAGGAAACTGGTTGCACCAAAGAGGTGATGGATACAACAGCAGACAGGGGTGAAGCCTATACACAACAGCGGTTCTGGATCTTGAGGGACACAAGGGTAGTCCAAACAATAGTGTGATAGGAGGCAGCAACAACACGGCTATCACTGAGGAGCAAGGCTGCGTGGAACAAGCAGCCACACAAGAGGACAGACACACAGGTAAGCACAAGTGCAAGGGCTCACTGTAGGAGATAATAACAATCCACTTGCTGGACATGCAGGATCTCACTGGGAGCAAGAGGGAATCCAGAGATACACAGGGAACAAGACAGGTTGTAGCAATAAGCAGGAATACAAGGGCAAGCGATACACAGGGGGTCCGACTGAGTGTAAAAACTTGTTGCTTGAACGGCAAGCAATAAGTGAACTGAACCTTCAACACTGAGGTTCTGCGTGGATTGGCAGGAAGCCGAGCACCTCGGACAGGAGGCAAAACCCGGCGCCGGATCATGGCACAGGGAAGTGTGACATGGTCAGGATGACCCTCTAGGAAGCAAAGTTGCAATACTCAAAATTTGAATCATTGCTTGTAATCAGTGTTGTCACAAGGGGGATGCGGGGGGTGCAGCCCGCACCCGGGTGACACCATTGGAGGGGGTGACACCAAAATGACTGACAGTCATTTTGGTGTCACCCCTCTGAAAAGTTGGGCACTCGGTCATGGACCGAGAGCCGGGCAGTTTCAGGAGAAACTGCCGGGTCCCCTCCTCTCTCTGCCGGCATCCATCACCAAGATGGCCACCTGCAGGTGTCTTAAAGTTGACCGCGCATGCACAATGATGTCTCCCGGTATTCGCTCCTGGTAACATCCGACCTCAGGACGCCCCTGCTTGTAATTACTGGCCAGCTTTACCCAAAGGGGTTTGTCGCTGACAGATGTCCTCAATGGTTTTTAGCGTGATCATTCTTCACTGTAAGGGGAGACTTAAACAATATTTGAGCTGTGAGCAACATCAAACTTGCTTCAATATGAACAAACATACACTGGTGCCAACAACTTCATTCCTAAGAAACAGGAACAGTAATTAACTGAGCAAACAACAGAGAAGTTGAGTTGCCCACTTGCTGTTTGGTGGCCACCACATACTGTAGTTTAGAAGCATTGCTTTAGACCGGCAGGTATCAGAAGAGTGCCGCACGTGCGTGGTGACGTCACGCGCATGCGCAGTGGCAAGTTGGCGGGCTGTCACTCGGTAACCGCTCCGGGTGTCACCCAGCCTCGGGACGCCCCTGACTAGTGCCCTTTATTCCTTAGGTGAGTACGTTAGCTTCCTGTCCTTGCAGGGGTTGTGTGTTTGGCAGAACCCACCGCCATCTCTGTTGGACAATGATGAAACCATGGTAACCTAGTCCTTTCCTCTTCTCCCCCTACCTCTGACCATGCTTGTTATCGCCCTATAGGAAGCAAAGTTACAGACAATGCTTGAGATTGGAATCATTGCTTTTAATTACTGGCCAACCTTAACTGGTGGTGTTGTCTGCTAACACATGTCCTCAATGGTTTTTAATTTGATCGTTCTTCTCTGTATGGGGAGACTTATACAATATTTGAGCCGTGAGCAACATCACACTTAATATGAACAATATGAACAAACATCCAGTGGAGCCAAGAACTTCATTCTGAAGTAACAGGAACAGTAATTAACTGAGCAAACAGAGGAGGTGAATTGCCCACAACCCCGGGATACTGGATCCTGGAGTCTTCAAGTCGACGTGTACCCTGTTTGTTTTTTAAACTCCTTCAAGCCAGGCCCTCCTTTCTCTATAGAAAGCATGTCGTGGTATGTGTCAACACTGTAGAAGGTACTCCGAGAGGCTTACAGTTATTATTTAAAGAAAGAGTTCTGGTAGGAGTTCCTCCTTATGGTTGAGTTGTGCCAGCAGGAAGGTTGGGAAAGACTTGGTTGGGTGTTAGAGTTCATTTCCTGTTACCTTGTTGGAGATAGGTAAAATGGGGGATTGGCATGAAGACAGCATGGGCAACTGGACATCACATTGGCAGAGGGAACGTGTCAAGAGCGGGGCTGTTTCCTGGTCCTGGTGCAGTCACTGTCAGAGTTCATGACCAGGAATTTGGTTGGCTGTTATATTTGGAGAGATTGAGGTGAGAGTGTGTCCAATGAGGTGCCCATTGCTGTACGAGTGTTATCCTGAATGGGCTTGGATGTCCCTTACCTCGTGCATGGTGCCCCTTGATGCCCCAAACCCCTTGATGAGACCTTTAGTCACACCAGAAGCTGTAACAAGACAAGTTGAACTTCTCTAGATCTCTAGTACTCCTCTGTACACTTCTACATACACTATTAATACCTCTGTCAAAGGGGTACAGGTCCAAGATTTTCACACACAGTAATACCCAAACATCAGGCTTGCATCATCAAGTGTCGCTCTTTGTGCCTTTCATGGTTGGGAATTCTGTGCTTGCAGATAATACTGACACACACTTTGTGTAATGGGGCCATGTGTGTGCTCAGCTGTTCCCATACCTGTGTGTATTTTTAATAACATTTTGGCATCTGCCTTAAGAAGATTCACGCGATGAGCAAATATTGCCTTAAACCGCACCAACAAGACATCCATGATTCAGTCCACACCCAGGGCGAAGGAGCTCTTATTTATTATTTGTTCATTCTTTATGTCATGGAGGGAACAGAGCTTCCATTCTTCATTCCCATCCACTTATCTGATGTGAAGATGTTTACTTATGCTCCAGTCAGATGGGAAAGTGCTCGATGGATCCTGACTCAGTGCGCATCCTTCTTTTTCGAATGGCCCTGAATAAGAAGCTAAAAAGAAACAGGACGGAGTTTTCTCTGGTTTGCGATCAGGGCCGGATTTCCCACAAGGCCAACCGAGGCCCGGCCTTGGGGCAGCAGGGAGAAGAGGGGCAGCAGGGGTGTGGAATTCCTATCTCCCGACACCCAAAATATGCAGTTCCGTGCCCTGGGCGGGTAGTTGTTTTCTACATTTAGCCCTGCTTTGGGCAAGCAGAGCTAAATGTACAGCGGGGAAGCCGCCACTTGTTTTGTACAAGTGATCTCGGTGATGACGCAGAGATCCCTTGTATGCAGCCTGCATATAGGGGGGCGCATTGAGGAACCTGGCATTGGGGCAGCAGAGAGAGTAAATCCGGCCCTGGTTCCGAGCTCCACTTCTGCACATATCAGAAAGGATGGTTCCATGTTTTAGAATCTTGCGGCAAGGGCCTGTGGTCCTGCATTGTTAGAATAACTGTTGAATCCAATAGCAGGAAGGAAGAAAGAGAGGAAAGCAAGGCAGAAAATGAAGAGACAGAGGTATAGAGAGACCACAACCAGCTGGATTTCACACAAGGCCACCGAGCCCTGGCCTTGTGGCAGCAGGGTATAGAGGGGCAGCACAGCCACAGGGCGGGTAGTTTTCTTTCTACATTTAGCCCTGATTGCCCCTAAGCATAGCAAACCAAATGCAGAGCGGGGAAGCCAGCGCTTGTTTAGTACAAGTGATCCCAGCGATGTTGCCGAGAGACGGGAGAGCTTCCCATCTCAACTTTCACAGGAGAGCCAGCACAGTGATGTGCTCAAACTCCTGTATTGTAAATACTATCACAGGGGTTTGTTAGCTCCTGTGTGATAGCAATGAAGTTAAAGGAGAACTATGAGATGAGTGCTTTTCACTCACCTCATAGTTCTAGCCGACCTGTGACAATGAGACTGTCACAGGTCGGCTCAGATCGGGAGGTGAGGGAACACATACCGGCGCTCGCTCACTTCTCAATCCTGTCACGGCTCTCTGCCGTGACCGGGGAGGGGCTGGATTCCCCCCTCCCCGCTCCGATCTGCCAACGCTGACTGGTGGAACGGACGGGGGACGGGGCGGGTACAGCTGGCTCTGCCTCTAGATAGGCAGAGCCAGCTGTCACTCACGCAGCTGGGCGGATCCCGGCACAATTGTCGGGATCCGCTCCGGCTGCGGCGTCTCAGTATATAGGGAGCTGTAGCTCGCGGTATATTGAGCTTAGGGTGACGGGAGGATGCTAGCTTGTGTCCTCCCGTTACCCTAAGGAGAACTATGGGGAAAAGCCCTGACCCCATAGTTCTCCTTTAAGTAAAAAGACAAAACAAAAAAGACAATAATATTAAAACAAAAATTAAAATTGATAAAAAGTTGTAGCGCCCATCACCTTTTGTGATGTGACAACCATGCATTTAGTGATGTGCCAGGGCTGTAGACAGCCTGGCTGGATTTGTAGCAGCGAGTACATGGTTAATTCCCAGGTGTCTAACCTTGTCTGTACCCCCATGGGCGGAGTGAGACTCTGTCATATTGGGGGACAGCCAATAGGAGACACTGTAGTGTGTGTACAATACAGCAGCCAACCACTGGGCTTGTTTCAGCCAGTGGTGCCTGCTGGGGTAGTCAGTGGTGTATTTACAAATTCTGCTGCCCTAGGCAAGACAGCAACGCCGCCCTCCCCCCGCCGGCCGTCACCATCAGCAGCACCCCCCCGGCTGACATTATGTGCCGCCGCCTCCCCATCAGCACAGTCCTTGTCCCCACCGGCCGTCCTCGTGCCCGCCACTACAATGGCCTCCGGTTCTCTCCCCTTCTCTTGACAGCAGCAATTGCCGCCCTCGGGGAATCTGCCGCTCCAGGCAAACGCCTTGTTTGCCTCGCGGCAGATACGCCCCTGGGGGTAGTGTACATATATAGGTGGGAGCTGCCATGTGCGCTCTCTCGCCTGGACCAGCTATGGATTAGGCTGGGTCCTGTTCAGCCTGCCCCCAGGCTAGGCCGAGGCCTGGGGGTGGGGATTGGCTGAGCTGCTGAGGGAGAGGTTTCCAGGACCAGTGTGGGCTCTTGAAGTGCCTTGGATTTATGTGGACTTCAGAGCGGGGTCGGTGTTCTTTCATGGATTGTGGAGATGTGTTCCCTTGAAGATAAGATCTGGTGAGTCTGGAGCTAAGGAGGCCTGTGCACCTAGACCCTCTACCCTCTCTCCCACAGAATATGTTCAATAAACTGTTCAAGTAGCATCATAATGCTGAAGTGGACATCACTTTATGGGCGGTTAGTGCTAATGGGTGCGGCTGAAAATCAACCCCTAGACTGACTAGATGAGGACCGGGGCAATCAGCGGGGAGTTATCGCTACAAAGTAATAGTACAAAATAAGAAATAATAATTAAAAAAAGGGATAAAGTAAAAAATAATAAAATAAAAAAATGATACAAAATGAAAAACGTTAATAAGATAAATATTTTTAAAAAAGTAAAAAAAGGGATAAAGTAAAAAAAATTAAGAAAAAAAAAAAAAAATTAAAACAAACCCTGCCATCTAGTTGCCATTCTCCATTG
>NW_017307890.1:23724-28783 GCF_000935625.1 Nanorana parkeri
CACCCCTGCCATCTAGTTGCCATTCTCCATGGGGGGGGGGGAGGGTTGGCGGGAAGGGGGTCGCATTCAGGTGCTCGGCCTTGGGGCAGCAGAGAGAGTAAATCCGGTCCTGACTACAATGTAGTATCGAAGTAAAGAGTAAACACTAAACATGGTTCCTTCTGCTCCATGACCCTCTGTGCCAGGAAGGGCCATATTGGAGAGCGGACTCGGGATGGAAAGTGGAAAAGATCTTTTAATTCATGTGTTCATGGAAGAGCCCTGCAAGCTGAAATACGGCTCAGACAATCATTGGCAGGATTGTATCAAACATAAAAAGTCTTTACACAACATGCAGAAAACTCCAACCAAAGCTATTTATGGGCAAATCGCCTCGTGTGCTTGATAAACAATCGCTGGTGTCTGCGGCCGGCGTGTTTACTTCAGTGTGTGTTCGGGGACTTCAAAGCGTGCAGAGGGAAGCGCAGAACATTGACAAGGAGAACTGCAATCATCTCACCCTCTATGGAAGAGGAAAATGGAAGGGAGCAGGGAGGAAGGGGAAGGAAGGAATGAAGGGAAGGGAGAAGAAAGAAGGAAGAAAAGAAGGAAGAGAACTGCAATTATCTCACAATATATGGAAGAGAAAAAATGGAAGGGAGCAGGGAAAAAGGAAAAGGAAGGAATAAAGTAAGGGAAATGGGAAGGAAGGAAGGCAGGAAGGAAAAAGAAAGAAAAGATAGAAGAGAACTGCAATCATCTCACAATGTATGGAAGAGTAAAATGGAAGGGAGCTGGGAGAAAGGAAAAGGAAGGAATGAAGTAAGGGAAAATGCGAAGGAAGGAAAAAGAAAGAAGGAAGAAAAGAAGGAAGAGAACGGCAATCATCTCATGATATATGGAGGAAGAGAAAAATGGAACGGACATTCTTCCTTCTAGGAGAAAGGGAGAGGAAGGAATGAAGTAAGGGAAAATAGGAAGGAAGGAGGAAAGGAAGGAAGGAGGGAAGAAAGGAAGGAAAGAGGGAAGGAAGGAAGGAAGAAAGAAGAAGGAAGAGAACTGCAATCATCTTATGATGTATGGGAGAGTAAAATGGAAGGGATCTGGGAGAAAGGAAGGAAGGAAAAATAAAGAAGGAAGAAAAGAAGGAAAATAACTAAAATGATCTCACGGTGTATGTCAGAGGAAATTGGAAATTAGAAGGGAGAACGGAAGGAAAGTAAGAAAGGAAGGAAGTTGGTAGAGAGGATGACATTGAATGACCTGGAAAGGGGGAAGGAGAAAAGAAGAAGAAAATAAAGAAAGGGTTAAAAGAAAGGAGGGAAGGGAAAAAGGGAAGGCCGGGCGAGGATGGAAGGAAAAGTTGGGCGCAAGGAAGGAAAGAACTTTCATGGCATCCAGTTTCCCTGTTATGTCTTTGGAAGTATCTTAGATTTTTGGTTTTGTGACATCTAGGATACCTCAGGAGTTGTATTGGGACACTTTCTATTTTCAGGTTGGCCTCACTGGATCTGGGAAAGGCTTAACCAATAAGTTCAGAGTTCAGAAAGAAATTCAGGATCAATAAGCATTTTGGGAAGTGTGAGCCGAGTCTTCAGTAGAGGAATTGGTTTTCCAGTCAATGTAGTCTTCTTTCTCCAGCTATGGTCAGGAGCTATGGATAATGACTATGTGGAGAGTCAGGATCCTCTGTATGGGTGCTGGGCCCACCCTGTGTGTGAGGGGATCCAGGTAAGATGGTTTTGGCACTTCGCAAGGATGCTTCCTGGGAAGGCTTCTGTTATAGATAACACTGGAATTTCCAACTACAAGAAGCCTTGGAGTTCCAGAGTCGGAACACATTGGCAGGACATCGCTCACCTAACCTGGCACTCCCAGGAACAGCTCCTTACCAGGCCAAGAAAAGACTTATTCTGCCTGCTTCACTTATGATTCCAACTAGGAACTGGGAAACGTTGTAATCTTGAGCAGCATGGATTAAAGAACATTTCCAAACACACATATAAATACCCTCTAGTTCTAATACGTGATCCATTAAATCTATGTTCAATTCAGCTTTGGAATTAACATGAAATTGACCTTGAGTTCCACTCAAGTTCCTTTCCATGAAACTGGTTAAGCCATGTGTTTACAGAGCTGGCTAAAGATCTATATAGAGGGATCAGGACCTCCTTCCTCCTGCTGGAGATCCCTCTAGTGATAATAAAGATCTATATAGAGGAATCAGGACCTCCTTCCTCCTGCTGGGGATCCCTCTAGTGATAATAAAGATCTATATAGAGGAATCAGGACCTCCTTCCTCCTGCTGGAGATCCCTCTAGTGATAGATCTATATAGAGGAATCAGGACCTCCTTCCTCCTGCTGGGGATCCCTCTAGTGATAATAAAGATCTATATAGAGGAATCAGGACTTCCTTCCTCCTGCTGGAGATCCCTCTAGTGATAATAAAGATCTATATAGAGGAATCAGGACCTCCTTCCTCCTGCTGGGGACCCCTCTAGTGATAATAAAGACCTATATAGAGGAATCAGGACCTCCTTCCTCCTGCTGGGGATCCTTCTAGTGATAGCTAAAGATTTAGTACAGTACCCCATAGATGCCTAATTTACAAATTAAGGTTTATTGACATTGAAGAAATTATATGCACATGGATAGAAAACTGGTTACAGGAACAGGAACAGGTTGAGGAATACTCCAAGGTTCGGTTCTGGGACCAATTCTGTTTACCTGGTTTATAAAGGATATACAGGTTGGAATAAATAGCTCAATCTCAGTATCTGGATGGTACCAAGCGATGAAGGGCAATAACTTCATAACAGGATGTAGAATCACTACAAGAGGACTATGATGACATTGAGGAGTGGGCAGCTACATACTGTAGCTCAATTGTGTATTTAGAGGTTTGGCTGGATCTTGACTTTAAAGTGACATTAAAGTCCAAAAATGTTTTCCCTCCCCCCCCCCAATGTTAATGAAAGCACTTCTCTGTCCTTGCTGGCACTTCCTGTCCCACGGTGTCTGCATGCGGGTGCATGCGTCCGTATACTTACCTTGTGTCTCTTCTCGTCTCCCGGCCCAAAATCCGAACTGCGCATGCGCCCGCCCCAAGATGCTTTGCGGCTGCCCGAGCAGTTTTGGATGGGGGCACGCGGCAAGGGCAGGGGTAAGTTTAAACCGCTTTTAAAGCTTACTAGCAGTAGATATATGCAAAAAAAACAGAGGGTTTAGAAACCCTTTAAGCCCAGACTCTATAGGTATCATCAACATGGCAATGGGGGTATCACACGGTTAAAAGACTCATTCATCGGAGAGTTGGCAGAGAGGTGACACAAGCGACAGGCGACTTGTCCTGACCTGTCCACGTCTCTCCTCGCTGGCACTCCGAATCCCCACAACACGTCCAGCACACAGAGCTCTTTACTTATCACAACAATGCCGAAGCCATTTCTCTCTGCACACTGGTGCGTGGTCACCCTGTTACACTTCACCAGGCCCCACGCCCGGCTCATTAAACACAGCCTATTATAATGGCTACGTAAATAAACTGCATTACAAAACCAACATGATTAATCCATCAATTAATCCGCGTTCACTTAGCTGCGCGTTCCAATGAAAACACTACTGTGAGAGTGTCTGGGTTCCTGAATGCCCTGCTTTGGGCAAGCAGAGCTAAATGTACAGTGGGGTAGACACCGCTTGTTTTGTACAAGTGATCTTGGCAAAGTCGCCGAGATCACTTATATTCAGCCTGCAGGTCTGCTATTCTCCATGGGGGGAGGTTAGCTTGTAGGGGGGCGCATTGAGGAACCTGGCCTTGGGGCAGCAGAGAGGGTAAATCCGGCCCTGCACGGGCGCATGTCTGGTTCCCTGATAGATCTTTCCACCCTTACCCTACCGACCCCTCCACCCCCCTTCAATTCATTCCTTCTTTCCCGTCCTTCTCTTCATCTACCCTTTTTTGTACAACCCCCTCCTCGTCTTTTGTTTTATTCTTCTTTTATGCTTTGTTTTGGGTCTAAAAGGAGTTCCCTGATTGGAAATCCCTGACCCACTGGTTTGTACAAAGACGTCAAGTGGTCACATCTGCACTTTACTATATTACACTACTGGGTACCCACCTACTTCCACTTATTTTTTTCAATAGGGGCCCTTGTGTCGCACATATGGATGACTATGCTGCTATGTCGCACATATGAATGCTTGTGTCGCACATATGGATGACTATGCTGCTATGTCGCACATATGGATGCTTGTGTCGCACATTTGCACATATGGATGCTTGTGTCGCACATATGGATGACTATGCTGCTATGTCGCACATATGGATGACTATGCTGCTATGTCCATGATCCTTGTTGTTATATTTCACTTGATTCCTTTACATACAATGACCCCTATGCATGTAGGTAACGGCAAGGACTCCCGCAGTCGTATATGATACATACCAAGGCACCTCTGGCATATTTATCTACCTTTGTACTTGATTTCTTTTGTGTTAAAACTCAATAGGAATTATTGAAACCGAAAATTCAATTCCGAGTTAAAGTGTAGACATCTCGCTCGGGTTAATACTCAATCTATGAATCACTCATTAATGAAATTCTCAGCATTGCCAGTATATTGGGTTCCCTCCGGCATTGCGACACCGCAGCTATTGCTTCAGAGTAAAAATATCGCTTAGCTGTCTCATAAGGAAATAATAAACCATTTTAAAGGAAACAAATCTTTTATCACGATCCTCATTACCATCTCCGGCATGCTTGTCCCGCAGCTAGAATTATCTTTGGTGTTGCCAATTGGCCGGTTTTTAGGGGTGGACAAGTTTTGGATGTCAAGGTTTTGACCACAAATTTTCAGGAACGTTCTTTTATACCCATCTGTTGCTTCTGGGCACACTTTTGTAGGGTGTGATTTTGCATAGCCAACATTATTGACCTACGGTCCACCAAGTGTGGAGACCCAGCTATTGTCCTACTTTTCTAGTTGTTGATTGCAGCCTCCTTCAGCCTTACCATCTGAAGCCTTGGTGTGCCTTGTGTGACCATACCATTAAATCTTAATAGTGTTATAGTAAGGCCA
>NW_017307890.1:29317-32760 GCF_000935625.1 Nanorana parkeri
GGGGGGGGGGCATAATCTCTGCCCTGTAGCTACTGTGTTCAATATTTTTTTCTCTGGAGATGTTCCTGGGAAGCTTTCATGATCTGGCCTAATTATGCTACTGCTGTGGTCATTCTTCATTGAGGAAGATCCCTTCCATTCCAAACCTTGGGTAAGAAAGCAAGCTATCCTGCCTACAGAGAGATACAATGTGATGGCAGCTTTGTAAGTAAACAATAAAGCACATATTGTATGTGGTTTTTATGTGGTGGGTCATGTTGGAAGGTCTGAGATCCCAGTGATGAGTATATTCAGAATGGTACAGAGAAGGTCAGGAGCAGAGTATCTTCTATCCTTACGGAGGGTCACTTTGACGGGTGTGACACCCCAAGGTTGAGCGTAATCAGGAAGATAGGAGGATGGTCAGGAGCAGAGTATTTTTTACCTTATCAAGAATCATTTTGAAGGATGTGATACCTCTACGCTGAGTGAAATCAGAATGGTATAGAGAAAGTCAGGAGCAGAGTATTCTCTACCCGTTGGAGGGTCATGTTGGAATGTCTAAGATCCTAATGATAAGAATAATCAGAAAGGTAGAGAGGAGGTCAGGAACAGTGTATTTTCTACCTTGTGAATGGTCATGTTGGGGGGGATGTCCCTGTGGTGAGAGTAATCAGAGTGGTATATAGAGAAGGTCAGGAGCAGAGTATTTTCTACCTTTTGTTGGAGAGTGTGACCCCCCAAGGTTGAGTTGGTGGGTCATGTTGGAAGGTCTGAGATCCCAGTGATGAGTATATTCAGAATGGTAGAGAGAAGGTCAGGCGCAGAGTATCTTCTATCCTTGTGGAGGGTCACTTTGACGGGTGTGATACCCCAAGGTTGAGTGAAATCAGAATGGTATAGAGAAGGTCAGGAGCAGAGTATTCTCTACCTTGTCATGGTAAGGTTGGTGTGGGTGTAATGTCCTTGTGGTGGGTGTAATCAGAATGGTAGAGAGGATGTCAGGAGCAGAGTATTCTCTACCGTATTTTGGAGAGTGTGATACCCCAAGGTTGAGTTGGTGAGTCATGTTGGAAGGTCTGAGATCCCAGTGATGGGTATATTCAGAATGGTAGAGAGAAGGTCAGGTTTGGAGTCTTTTCTACCTTGTCATGGTCCTGTTGGGTGCGTGTAATGTCCCTGTGGTGAGTGTAATCAGAGTGGTATGTAGAGAAAGTCAGGAGCAGAGTATTTTCTACCATATGGAGGGTCATGTTGGTGGGTGTAATGTCCCTGCAGTAAGTGTAATCAGAATGGTAGAGAAAAAGTCAGGAGCAGAGTATTCTCTACCTTGTGGAGGGTGATGTTGGATGGTGTGAGATCTCAATGGCACAGAGAAGGTCAGGAGCAGAGTATTCTCTACCTTGTGGATGGTCATGTTGGATGGTGTGAGATCTCAATGGCACAGAGAAGGTCAGGAACAGAGTACTCTCTACCTTGTAGAAGATCATGTTGGGGGGGGATGTCCCTGTGGTAAGAGTAATCAGGGTGGTATATAGAGTAGGTCAGGACTCAGGAGCAGAGTATTCTCTACCATATGTTGGAAAGTGTAATACCCCAAGGTTGAATGAAATCAGAATAGTATACAGAAGGTCAGGAGCAAAGTATTTTGTACCCTATGGAGGGTCATGTTGGAAGGTCTGAGATCCCAATGAGAAGTATAATCAGAAAAGTAGAGAGGAGGTCAGGAGCAGAGTATTCTCTACCCTATGGAGGGTCATGTTGGATGGTGTGAGATCTCAATGGTACCGAGAAGGACAGGAGCAGAGTTCTACCCTACACTAAGTCAGTACTATGGTACGATATCCCTGTGGTGAGTGTGATCAGACAGGTAGGCAGAGGGATGATGGGTCATGTTGGATGGTGTGCAGACATGTCCCCCCTTTCAGGTCATCTCTCCCCCCCCCACCCCGCAACGACAAAACCTGAACTCACAATGAGACTCAGCCCCTTGTAATCAGCATTGGAATCCATGACCAGGCCAATTGTCTGATAGAGACGTCTGTTTGCCAATAATGAACACTCATTGACGGTGGGAATAGAAATGCCGGTGGGAAAGAACAGGTCAGACGGGACGGCGGGGTGGGCTGCGCCACTTGCGGTTTTCTCAGGCCGTACGCAGGGCTGCACAATCAGTATTAGTTACCCGTCTTTACCTTGGCTCTATCTTTCTGCATTCAGGAGCTAATGAGGCGGAATGTCATCTGACGTGACAGCACAATGGGAACGGCCTTGATGTCAGCGAGATATAAAACCTCAAGGGTTTACGTATCACCAGATTGCAACACAATAATGGCAACAGAAGGAAGGGAACACAGGGCAGGGCAAGGTAAGAATGTGCCCACAGCCTACGCCTTAAAGGGGATGTAAACACCGAACAATGAGCTTCTCTCCTTCGCTTTCCATTTGGTCTTTTAAATACGCCATTGGATCAATAAGAGGCTGATTGATAGCACGTTCACCCGGCGTACAGCTGTGTGATCAACATTCACAGCCCATTACTACCACTAGATGGAGCTGAGGAGCAGAGGAAATATGCTCTCTGTCTTCATTTAGTGGCCAGTGGCGTAACAATCACCATAGCGACCAAGGCGGCCGCTATGGGGCCCGGGGCACAATGGGGCACAGGGTGGCCCTGCCAGATTTCTGGGTCGCTATGTCATCCTCGGCCGGTGGCTTTCACTAGCAGCTCTGAAGAAGAATGCGCTGCTGTTCAGATCACTGAAGGTAATCTGTGCAGCAGCAGCGGAGGAGGAGCCGGGGCCCGTGGTCGACAGCAGGGGAGGAGCCGGGGCCCGGTAACGGAGAAGGAGGCAGGTGCGGCGGCGGAGGAGGAGGCGGGGCCCATCAGCGAGCGTGGAGGAAGTGGAGGCGGAAAGTAAGGGGGGTGACCCTGCAGAGCCCACCATAGAGTGTCTATGGTGGGCCCTGCAGGGTCACCCTCAGGTGGGCTCTGTGGGTTCTCAAGTGGGCTCTGCAAGGGGCATAACTAGAAATCAAAATTTTGCTATGGGGCCCTGTGATTTCTAGTTACGCCCCTGCTAGTGGCCATGATATATCAGCTCCTATGTGTTGATCCTGCCAAAGAATCGATCGGAATCCATCGGAATTGGGAGTTCCTGTGCTCTCTGCCTCTGCTGCACTGTTAACAGATAGCATCATGCCTAGCAATGTCTGCCGCCTACAGAACCCTGTGTTATGGAAAAGAGAAGTGGGGGTGGTGTTCTGTAGTCCTCTCCTAGGGTGACAACGCCGGATACAGTACAGCGAGTGAGTGTTGTCACCCTAAGACAAAATTTGTGTTACTGGCAGGATCACCAGGTTAAAATAAAGAGTCTGAAAAAAGGTCCTTTACTTTGTACTCTTCCATGAAGCCTGCCGGGGTGAATATCTGTAAATGTTCGTCCTATGCATATATGTGCACA
>NW_017307890.1:33081-33562 GCF_000935625.1 Nanorana parkeri
GGTGCTGTTGAAGCATGAGGACTAAAAGTATTTATTTTCTGTGCAGCTTTAGTTCCATCTAGTGGCCATAATTTGATATTACAACCAGCACAACGATCACATTTTATTATTATTATTATTATATTATACAGGATTTATATAGCGCCAACAGTTTGCACAGCGCTTTACAATATAAGAAGGACATTATAATTACAATACAATTCAAGACAAGATGGGAGAGACTCTAGAGAAGTCCTGGAGGCGAGCATGGGAGGAGTGGACAAGGGAGCTGAAAAGCAGGAGGTTTTGGAAGGAGCGGAGGGGACGGTTAGGGTGATACTTTGAGACAAGTTGGAGATAAATCTGGGGGCAGAGTTGTGGATGGCTTTGTAAATGGTTCTCAATATTTTGAATTTTATTCATTGGGTGATTGGAAGCCAGTGGAGGGATTGGCAGAGGGGGGCAGGGGATAAAGGCCAGTGGAGGGATCGGCAGAGAGGGG
>NW_017307890.1:34424-36676 GCF_000935625.1 Nanorana parkeri
GAAGCATGAGGACTAAAAGTATTTATTTTCTGTGCAGCTTTAGTTCCATCTAGTGGCCATAATTTGATATTACAACCAGCACAACGATCACATTTTATTATTATTATTATTATATTATACAGGATTTATATAGCGCCAACAGTTTGCACAGCGCTTTACAATATAAGAAGGACATTATAATTACAATACAATTCAAGACAAGATGGGAGAGACTCTAGAGAAGTCCTGGAGGCGAGCATGGGAGGAGTGGACAAGGGAGCTGAAAAGCAGGAGGTTTTGGAAGGAGCGGAGGGGACGGTTAGGGTGATACTTTGAGACAAGTTGGAGATAAATCTGGGGGCAGAGTTGTGGATGGCTTTGTAAATGGTTCTCAATATTTTGAATTTTATTCATTGGGTGATTGGAAGCCAGTGGAGGGATTGGCAGAGGGGGGCAGGGGATAAAGGCCAGTGGAGGGATCGGCAGAGAGGGGAGGGGAAGGAAGTCAGGGGAGGCATTGGCAGAGAGAGTTGGGTGATGGAAGCCAGTGGAGGGATTGGCAGAGAGGGGCTAGGGATGGAAGCCAATGGAGGAATTGGCAGAGAGGGGCGGGGAATGGAAGCCAGTGGAGAGATTGGCAAAGAGGGCAGGGGATGGAAGTCCGGGGAGGGATTGACAGAGAGGGTTGGGTGATGGAAGCCAGTGGAGGGATTGGTAGATGGGGGCAGAGGGGATGGAAGCCAGTGGAGGGATTGGTAGATGGGGGCAGAGGGGATGGAAGCCAGTGGAGGGATTGGTAGATGGGGGCAGAGGGGATGGAAGCCAGTGGAGGGATTGGTAGATGGGGGCAGAGGGGATGGAAGCCAGTGGAGGGATTGGTAGATGGGGGCAGAGGGGATGGAAGCCAGTGGAGGGATTGGTAGATGGGGGCAGAGGGGATGGAAGCCAGTGGAGGGATTGGTAGATGGGGGCAGAGGGGATGGAAGCCAGTGGAGGGATTGGTAGATGGGGGCAGAGGGGATGGAAGCCAGTGGAGGGATTGGTAGATGGGGGCAGAGGGGATGGAAGCCAGTGGAGGGATTGGTAGATGGGGGCAGAGGGGATGGAAGCCAGTGGAGGGATTGGTAGATGGGGGCAGAGGGGATGGAAGCCAGTGGAGGGATTGGTAGATGGGGGCAGAGGGGATGGAAGCCAGTGGAGGGATTGGTAGATGGGGGCAGAGGGGATGGAAGCCAGTGGAGGGATTGGTAGATGGGGGCAGAGGGGATGGAAGCCAGTGGAGGGATTGGTAGATGGGGGCAGAGGGGATGGAAGCCAGTGGAGGGATTGGTAGATGGGGGCAGAGGGGATGGAAGCCAGTGGAGGGATTGGTAGATGGGGGCAGAGGGGATGGAAGCCAGTGGAGGGATTGGTAGATGGGGGCAGAGGGGATGGAAGCCAGTGGAGGGATTGGTAGATGGGGGCAGAGGGGATGGAAGCCAGTGGAGGGATTGGTAGATGGGGGCAGAGGGGATGGAAGCCAGTGGAGGGATTGGTAGATGGGGGCAGAGGGGATGGAAGCCAGTGGAGGGATTGGTAGATGGGGGCAGAGGGGATGGAAGCCAGTGGAGGGATTGGTAGATGGGGGCAGAGGGGATGGAAGCCAGTGGAGGGATTGGTAGATGGGGGCAGAGGGGATGGAAGCCAGTGGAGGGATTGGTAGATGGGGGCAGAGGGGATGGAAGCCAGTGGAGGGATTGGTAGATGGGGGCAGAGGGGATGGAAGCCAGTGGAGGGATTGGTAGATGGGGGCAGAGGGGATGGAAGCCAGTGGAGGGATTGGTAGATGGGGGCAGAGGGGATGGAAGCCAGTGGAGGGATTGGTAGATGGGGGCAGAGGGGATGGAAGCCAGTGGAGGGATTGGTAGATGGGGGCAGAGGGGATGGAAGCCAGTGGAGGGATTGGTAGATGGGGGCAGAGGGGATGGAAGCCAGTGGAGGGATTGGTAGATGGGGGCAGAGGGGATGGAAGCCAGTGGAGGGATTGGTAGATGGGGGCAGAGGGGATGGAAGCCAGTGGAGGGATTGGTAGATGGGGGCAGAGGGGATGGAAGCCAGTGGAGGGATTGGTAGATGGGGGCAGAGGGGATGGAAGCCAGTGGAGGGATTGGTAGATGGGGGCAGAGGGGATGGAAGCCAGTGGAGGGATTGGTAGATGGGGGCAGAGGGGATGGAAGCCAGTGGAGGGATTGGTAGATGGGGGCAGGGGGGATGGAAACCAGTGCAGGGATTGG
>NW_017307890.1:37849-39478 GCF_000935625.1 Nanorana parkeri
TGGAAGCCAGTGGAGGGATTGGCAGGAGGGGGGTGGGGGGGTTGCAGACACTGAGCGGTTGGTTAGGTGGATGAGTCTGGCAGCAGCATTCATGGATACAATTACAGGATGAACGTTCCCAGCAATTCTTCATAAATCTTCTTTATAAATCGTTCCCTATGTATCCTAATACGAGAAAACGGGCGAGCTGTGTGACAAAACCACACTCATCATATCAACAAATTTCACATGATTATCTCCGCCTTCAATAACCCTCATTAGGGGTCATTAAGAAGAAAGCCGTGACGTACACATTGACGAATCAAATGCTCCTATACGACATGTGACTGTTCCAGTACACGCATTGGTGGCCTTCATGTCATATCCAGCATAGGGGAAGGCTGACAACATGCATAGGGGGAGAGTGGTGCCAGTTCGGAAGCTGAAATAGAATTCTGATTGCTAGCTCTATGGGCAACCAGCCCAACTTTCACATTCCCCGCACCCCTCCCCGCACCCCTCCCCCCATCCTACATCTAGTCTGGTGAACACTGCGTCAGTGAACGTTCCGCCTTCATCACCCCATTGGGTTCATTTGCCTTCTCATCGGCTGATGATATACATCTATTTGACCACAAGATGGCGCCGGAGAGTTATGATGAATTCACCATTGGCTGTGTTTTGGATCATGGTGGATGAAATGCATTTTGTCTTTTTCACTGGTTGGGGTTCATGCACATGTCCTTCGCACACAGTCCCCCGATCACAGTCCTTCGCACACAGTCCCCCGATCACAGTCCTTCGCACACAGTCCCCCGATCACAGTCCTTCGCACACAGTCCCCCAATCACAGTCCTTCTCACCCCGAAAGATCACAGTCCTTCGCACACAGTCCCCCGATCACAGTCCTTCGCACACAGTCCCCCGATCACAGTCCTTCGCACACAGTCCCCCGATCACAGTCCTTCGCACACAGTCCCCCGATCACAGTCCTTCGCACACAGTCCCCCGATCACAGTCCTTCGCACACAGTCCCCCGATCACAGTCCTTCGCACACAGTCCCCCGATCACAGTCCTTCGCACACAGTCCCCCGATCACAGTCCTTCGCACACAGTCCCCCGATCACAGTCCTTCGCACACAGTCCCCCGATCACAGTCCTTCGCACACAGTCCCCCGATCACAGTCCTTCGCACACAGTCCCCCGATCACAGTCCTTCGCACACAGTCCCCCGATCACAGTCCTTCGCACACAGTCCCCCGATCACAGTCCTTCGCACACAGTCCCCCGATCACAGTCCTTCGCACACAGTCCCCCGATCACAGTCCTTCGCACACAGTCGACAATTGGCCGTGTGAATGAGCCCGAAATATAATTTTGCTGAAGCATTTGACACAACGTGGAAACCTATCGGAAATCTGTAAATACTGGCTGGCTTCAAGTGGAACTAAAGTCCAATGTGACGTCCTCATGATCCCAGAACCGACATGTTCTGCCCGGCTTCTTCCAGGTGGTGGCTCTTCCGCCGTCTTGACTGGTTGGTGGCCGGCGATGTAACTACAACACATGTACACAGGAATTATTCTACTGTACATTCAGCTGCACGTACCCCAAGGTTCAGTGTCATTAGTGGTGCCCCCCAAGGTTCA
>NW_017307890.1:43543-44876 GCF_000935625.1 Nanorana parkeri
CCAAGGTTCAGTGTCATTAATGGTGTCACCCAAGGTTCAGTATCATTAGTGGTGTCCCCCAAGGTGCAGTATCATTAGTTGTGTCCGCCAAGGCTCAGTGTCATTAATGGTGTCCCCCAAGGTTCAGTGTTATTAGTGGTGCCCCCCAAGGTTCAGTGTCATTAATGGTGTCACCCAAGGTTCAGTGTCATTAGTGGTGTCCCCCAAGGTTCAGTGTCATTAGTGGTGTCCCCCAAGGCTCAGTGTCATTAATGGTGTCCCCCAAGGTT
Source organism: Nanorana parkeri (assembly GCF_000935625.1). Lineage (NCBI taxonomy): Eukaryota > Metazoa > Chordata > Amphibia > Anura > Dicroglossidae > Nanorana > Nanorana parkeri. The sequence goes on from NW_017307890.1 coordinate 43,813, forward strand.
CAGTGTCATTAGTGGTGCTCCCCAAGGTTCAGTGTCATTATTTGTGTCCCCCAAGGTGCAGTGTCATTAGTGGTGCCCCCCAAGGTTCAGTGTCATTAATGGTGTCACCCAAGGTTCAGTATCATTAGTGGTGTCCCCCCAAGGCTCAGTGTCATTAATGGTGTCCCCCAAGGTTCAGTATCATTAGTGGTGCCCCCCAAGGTTCAGTGTCATTAGTGGTGTCCCCCAAGGTTCAGTGTCATTAATGGTGTCCCCCAAGGTTCAGTGTCATTAGTGGTGCCCCCCAAGGTTCAGGGTCATTAATGGTGTCACTCAAGGTTCAGTGTCATTAGAGGTGCCCCCCAAGGTTCAGTGTCATTAGTGGTGTCCCCCAAGGTTCAGTGTCATTAGTGGTGCCCCCCAAGGCTCAGTGTCATTAATGGTGTCACCCAAGGTTCTGTGTCATTAGTGGTGCCCCCCAAGGTTCAGTGTCATTAATGGTGTCACCCAAGGTTCAGTGTCATTAGTGGTGTCCCCCAAGGTGCAGTATCATTAGTTGTGTCCGCCAAGGCTCAGTGTCATTAATGGTGTCCCCCAAGGTTCAGTGTTATTAGTGGTGCCCCCCAAGGTTCAGTGTAATTAATGGTGTCACCCAAGGTTCAGTGTCATTAGTGGTGTCCCCCAAGGTTCAGTGTCATTAGTGGTGTCCCCCAAGGTTCAGTATCTGTAGTGGTGTCCCCCAAGGTTCAGTGTCATTAGTGGTGTCTCCCAAGGTTCAGTATAATTAGTGGTGTCCCCCAAGGTTCAGTATCTTTAGTGGTACCCCCCAAGGTTGAGTGTCATTAGTGGTTTCCCCCAAGGTTCAGTGTCATTAGTGGTGTCCCCCAAGGTTCAGTATCTGTAGTGGTGTCCCCCAAGGTTCAGTGTCATTAGTGGTGTCCCCCCAAGGTTCAGTATCATTATTGGTGTCCCCCAAGGTTCAGTGTCATTAGTGGTGTCCCCCCAAGGTTCAGTATCATTAGTGGTGTACCCCAAGGTTCAGAATCATTAGTGGTGTCCCCCAAGGTTCTGTATCATTAGTGGTG
>NW_017307890.1:52690-62166 GCF_000935625.1 Nanorana parkeri
CATTAGTGGTGTGCCCCAAGGTTCAGTGTCATTAGTGTTGTGCCCCAAGGTTCAGTGTCATTAGTGGTGTCCCCTAAGGTTCAGTGTCATTAGTGGTGACCCCCAAGGTTCAGTGTCATTAGTGGTGTCCCCCAAGGTTCAGTGTTGTTAGTGGTGTCCCCCAAGGTTCAGTGTCATTAGTGGTGTCCCCCAAGGTTCAGTGTCATTAGTGGTGTCCCCCAAGGTTCAGTGTTGTTAGTGGTGTCCCCCAAGGTTCAGTGTTGTTAGTGGTGTCCCCCAAGGTTCAGTATCATTAGTGGTGTCCCCCAAGGTTCAGTATCATTAGTGGTGCCCCCCAAGGTTATCCACGTACAACAGAGGACATATAAGAGAAGATGGGGGTTATAGTTCACATACACTGTAGATATTCATAAAGGATCCGGTGATGGGAACCGCAGGGATTCAGTCAGCTGTCACAGATGGATTCCAAGATGGCAGCCGGAGTCCGCTGAGTCCAGGGCCGAGTCCTCCCGTCTGACCAGCGTGCATCGTGCATGACATTTATTTTGGAAGGAACGAGCTGGCTTGAAGTTGGGAAAATATTGATATAAATCTTCAGACGGCTGGCAGAGCTGCGGGCAGAATGGCCTTGTGCGCTCGCCAGGGGCCCGTCTTGGCGTTCTGCTTGTTTGCTCTTTGTGGGAGGCAAGGTCTGAAATATGAAAACATGCGACGGCCGTCACAGCGAGTCCTGATCCAATATGCATCTGCAGAAGGAACGTTCCTGAGTATGCAGAACAGGATCAGAGAGCACGAGCGGGCGCAGCTGGATTACTATTATCTGGGTTAGAGACACGAAAACAAATAAATAAATAAATGCAGCGTGTGTGCATGCAAATGTTCAGCTGCAATGAATGCACTTCACTCCTCAGATTAGCCCCCAATGCATGCACTTCACTCCTCAGATCACAGATCAGCCCCAATGCATACACCTCACATCTGCTCCAATGCATGCATTTAATTCCTCAGTTCAGCTGCATTGCATGCACTTCACTCCTTGGATTAGCCCCAGAGCATGTACTTTACTCCTCAGCTTAGCCCAAATGCATGCACTTCACTCCTCAGATCAGCCCCAATACATGCACTTCAGTCCTCAGAGCAGCCCTGATAGATGCCCTTCAGACCTCAGATCATCCCCAATGCATGCACTTCACTCCTTGGATCATCCCCCTTGCCTGCACTTCACTCCTTGGATCATCCCCAATGCATGCACTTCAAACCCCAGATCAACTCCAATGCATGCATTTCCCTCCTTGGATCAGCCCCAATGCATGCACTTCACTCCTTGGATCATCCCCAATGCATGCACTTCACTCCTTGGATCATCCCCCTTGCCTGCACTTCACTCCTTGGATCATCCCCAATGCATGCACTTCAAACCCCAGATCAACTCCAATGCATGCATTTCCCTCCTTGGATCAGTCCCAATGCATGCACTTCACTCCCCAGATCAGCCGCAATGCATGCACTTCAGACCTCAGATCAGCCCAATTGCATGCACTTCAGCCCTCAGAACAGCCCTGATGCATGCATGCCACTCCACGGAGCAGCCCCGACACACGCACATCACTCATTGGATCAGCCCCATGCATGCACTTCAGACCTCAGATCAGCCCCAATGCATGCACTTCAGACCTCAGATCAGCCCCAATGCATGCACTTCATTCTACAGTTCAGCCTTGATGCATGCATTTCATTCAGTGGATCAGCACTGAAGCATGCATCAATTCAATGCTGATCCGCTGAGTGAAATGCATGCATCAAGGCTGATCCATAGAGGGAAGTGCATGCATTGGGGCTGATCTGAGATCTTACACTTCAGCTTAGCCCAAATGCATGCACTTCACTCCTCAGATCTGCCCCAATGCATGCACTTCACTCCTTGGATCAGCCCTGATAGATGCCCTTCAGACCTCAGATCAACCCCAATACATGCATTTTGCTCCTTGGATCAGCCCCAATGCATGCACTTCAGACATAAGATCAGTCCCAATGCATGCACTTCACTCCCCAGATCAGCCCCAGTGCATGCACTTCATACTTTACATTGCCTCCAAAGGCTATGTACAAGACCGCAAGGATGTCACTGCTACTTTTACAAGGTAATATCTGGGTTTGTGAAGGCATTTGTTGCACACATGGTGGAATTATGTCCTCTTGAGGCTATTGAGAAATACATGTGCCCGAAGAATGTCTGCGCCCCTGGAGTTCGGCTTTAAGTTGCTGCATGTGACGTTTTCATGTGGGATTGGGGATTTTTCAGGTGCTACACGTGCAGCTCGAGCACTGAGGGCACAGACGCAGGATACGGACACGCTGAAGAATCTCCTTCCAGAGGCCTCTGTGAATCTTATCTGCCGCACATTGTAAATCAATGATTTGCTTCTCCCTCCGGCACCGCGCAGCATGACACAGCAATCTGATGTTATTTATAGAGCGCAGGCCACTCACTGCAAAGGTGCGTCTGCCAAAGACCGCCGATAACGTGCAGATAGTCTGGCAGCATCTCAGGGGAATGCCACCAATCACAGCTCGGGTAACTGCAGGGCAAAGCTTGTATAAACAGGGAGACGCAGGGAGGGTGCACGGCAGGTGAATGGCTGTAAGTGACCCTGGTGAGGTGATACCGTAAATGCCGTCCCACCCGATACCGTCCCACCCGATTCCGTCCCACCCGATTCTGTCCCACCCGATACTATCCCACCTGTCCCACCCGATTCCGTCCCACCCAATACCGTCCCACCTTATACAGTCCCACCCAATACCATCCCACCTGTCCCACCCGATTCCGTCCCACCCAATACCGTCCCACCTTATACAGTCCCACCCAATACCATCCCACCTGTCCCACCCGACCCCCGTCCCACCCAATACCATCCCACCCGATACTGTCCCACCTGATACCACCCCACCTGTCCCACCCAATACCGTTCCAACCGATACCGTCCCACCTGTTCCACCCATCACTGTTCCACCCGATTCCGTCCCACCGGACACCGTCCCACCTGTTCCACCCATCACCGTTCCACCCGATTCCATCCCACCCGATACCATCCCACCCAATACAATGCCACCTGATACTGTCCCACCCAATACCATCCCATGCAATACCGTTCCACCCGATTCTATCCCACCTGTCCCTCCCCAAAACTGTCCCACCCGTCTCATTCGATAGCATCCAACTCATCCCACCCAATAGCGTCCCACCTGTTCCACCCATCAACGTTCCACCCGATACCGTCCCACCTATCCCACCCAATACCGTAAAGATACCGTCCCACGTGATACCGTCGCACCCATTCCACCCGATATTGTCCCACCTGATACCATCCCACCAGTCCCACCAAATACCGTCCCACCCGATACGTCCCACCGATACAGTCCCACCTGATACCGTCCCACCCATCCCAACCAATACCATTTCACCCGTCCCACTCAATACCGTCCCACCCAATTCAGTCCCACCTGTCCTACCCCATTCAGTCCCACCCGATACCGTCCCACCTGATACCTTCCCACCCAATACCTTCCCACCAGATACCGTGCCACCCGTCCCACCCGATACAGTCCCACCTGATACCGTCACACCCGATACCATCCCACCTGTCTCACCTGATATCGTCCCACCCGTACCACACGATACAGTCCCACCTGATACCGTCACACCCGATACCATCACATCTGTCCCAACCGATACTGTTTCACCCGTCCCACCCGATACCGTCCCACCCGATACAGCCCCACCAAATACCGTTCCACCCAATACTGCCCCACCCATCACCACCCCACCCATAATTTTACTCCCCATACAACTGGATGAACTAATGACATGAACCAATGCCATGAAATAACCCATTCATGTCTAGGGTGCTTCATACCGTCATTGCCGAAACACATTTAACTGTCTGGCTCTGCGTTTATAGTTAATGCCCGAAATCCAGACGGTGACTTTCTTGGCCAACATAATATAACATAATATGTTCAATGTTCTTTATTGGCAGAGCGTTGGAGTAGGCTGAAAAAAACAGGCAAAGAGAAGGATTTAGCAGGCAGCAAACAACTGAGGAGCAGCTGCTGAAACATGACGTGCGGAACCTTGGCAGTCCCCGAGCAGCACAGTACTCTGAGAACATTGAGGCGGAACGCAACGTTCATCCAGCAGAAACAATTAGACAAATTTGGCAGCTGAGGAGCAACTGCAGAAACATGAGGTGTGTCACCCTGACAGTGCCGGAGCAGCATAATGGACCACCAACATGAAGGCGCCATGCAGGATTGACCCTCTAGACACAATTGCACAAATTTGGCAGCTGAGGAGCAACTGTGTAAACATTTGATGTGGCACCTTGACAGTAGGGAAGCATTGGGCTAGAGCTGTGGAGGCAGATCCAGATGGTGATGCTGGCAGGTCTACAGGAGTGGTAGGAGATTGTCATGGTGGCAGGTCTACAGCTATGGAAGAAGATGGTCATGGCGACAGGTCTACAGTGGTGGAAGAACATGGTCCTGGTGACAGGTCTACAGCGGTGGAAGAAGATGGTCATGGTGGCAGGTCTACAGCGGTGGAAGAAGATGGTCACGGAGGCAGGTCTACAGTGTTGGCAGAAGATGGTCATGGTGGCAGGTCTACAGCGGTGGAAGAAGATGGTCATGGCGACAGGTCTACAGTGGTGAAAGAACATGGTCCTGGTGACAGGTCTACAGTGGAGGAAGAAGATGCTCATGGTGGCAGGTCTACAGCGGTGGAAGAAGATGGTCATGGAGGCAGGTCTACAGTGGTGGAGGAAGATGGTCATGGAGGCAGGTCTACAAGAGTGAAAGAAGATGGTGATGGAGGCAGGTCTACAAGAGTGAAAGAAGATGGTCATGGTGGCAGGTCTACAGCGGTGGAAGAATATAGTCATGGTGGCAGGTCTACAGCGGTGGAAGAAGATGGTCATGGCGGCAGATCTACAGCTGTGGAAGAAGATGGTCATGCTAGCAGGTCGACAGCAGTGGTAGAAGATGGTCATGCTAGCAGGTCGATAGCAGTGGAAGAAGATGGTCATGGTGGCAGGTCTACAGGAGTGGAAGAAGATGGTCATGGTGGCATGTCTACAGGAGTGGTAGAAGATGGTCATGGTGGCAGGTCTACAGCGGGGGAAGAAGATGGTCATAGTGGCAGGACTACATCTGTGGAAGAAGATGGTCATGGTGGCAGGACTACACCTGTGGAAGAAGATGGTTATGGTGGCAGGACTACACCTGTGGAAGAAGATGGTCATGGTGGCAGGACTACACCTGTGGAAGAAGATGGTTATGGTGGCAGGACTACACCTGTGGAAGAAGATGGTTATGGTGGCAGGACTACACCTGTGGAAGAAGATGGTACATTTAACTGTCTGGCTCTGCGTTTATAGTTAATGCCCGAAATCCAGACGGTGACTTTCTTGGCCAACATAATATAACATAATATGTTCAATGTTCTTTATTGGCAGAGCGTTGGAGTAGGCTGAAAAAAACAGGCAAAGAGAAGGATTTAGCAGGCAGCAAACAACTGAGGAGCAGCTGCTGAAACATGACGTGCGGAACCTTGGCAGTCCCCGAGCAGCACAGTACTCTGAGAACATTGAGGCGGAACGCAACGTTCATCCAGCAGAAACAATTAGACAAATTTGGCAGCTGAGGAGCAACTGCAGAAACATGAGGTGTGTCACCCTGACAGTGCCGGAGCAGCATAATGGACCACCAACATGAAGGCGCCATGCAGGATTGACCCTCTAGACACAATTGCACAAATTTGGCAGCTGAGGAGCAACTGTGTAAACATTTGATGTGGCACCTTGACAGTAGGGAAGCATTGGGCTAGAGCTGTGGAGGCAGATCCAGATGGTGATGCTGGCAGGTCTACAGGAGTGGTAGGAGATTGTCATGGTGGCAGGTCTACAGCTATGGAAGAAGATGGTCATGGCGACAGGTCTACAGTGGTGGAAGAACATGGTCCTGGTGACAGGTCTACAGCGGTGGAAGAAGATGGTCATGGTGGCAGGTCTACAGCGGTGGAAGAAGATGGTCACGGAGGCAGGTCTACAGTGTTGGTATAAGATGGTCATGGTGGCAGGTCTACAGCGGTGGAAGAAGATGGTCATGGCGACAGGTCTACAGTGGTGAAAGAACATGGTCCTGGTGACAGGTCTACAGTGGTGGAAGAAGATGCTCATGGTGGCAGGTCTACAGCGGTGGAAGAAGATGGTCATGGAGGCAGGTCTACAGTGGTGGAGGAAGATGGTCATGGAGGCAGGTCTACAAGAGTGAAAGAAGATGGTGATGGAGGCAGGTCTACAAGAGTGAAAGAAGATGGTCATGGTGGCAGGTCTACAGCGGTGGAAGAATATAGTCATGGTGGCAGGTCTACAGCGGTGGAAGAAGATGGTCATGGCGGCAGATCTACAGCTGTGGAAGAAGATGGTCATGCTAGCAGGTCGACAGCAGTGGTAGAAGATGGTCATGCTAGCAGGTCGATAGCAGTGGAAGAAGATGGTCATGGTGGCAGGTCTACAGGAGTGGAAGAAGATGGTCATGGTGGCATGTCTACAGGAGTGGTAGAAGATGGTCATGGTGGCAGGTCTACAGCGGGGGAAGAAGATGGTCATAGTGGCAGGACTACATCTGTGGAAGAAGATGGTCATGGTGGCAGGACTACACCTGTGGAAGAAGATGGTTATGGTGGCAGGACTACACCTGTGGAAGAAGATGGTCATGGAATGTTCTGGTGAGACATTTCATGTGAACGTTGTGTGGAGATTGTACAGCCGGATTGAAGGCAGTTTATTCTCCGTATCACCACGCCCGGGATTCACCCGTCTAGACGCCTCGGGTTCAGGAACGCCGCTCTCCTTTCATCTCCTTTATATTAATCCGCTGAGATTACCCGGGATCTCCTACAGCAAATCTCTACAGAGAGCCGCCAGAGGGAACGGGGAGTGAATAATATTCTTAGATGACAGAAGTGTGCACACAGCTCACGTCTCTTCCTCTGTCCTTCCCTTTACAATTGTCCCTCATTAGGTCTCTGACCTCCGTCCCCCCCTTCAGTCTTCTATCTGACCTCCGTCCTTCCCTTCAGTCTTCTATCTGACCTCCGTCCTCCCCTTCAGTCTTCTATCTGACCTCCGTCCTTCCCTTCAGTCTTCTATCTGACCTCTGTCCTTCCCGGTGGCTGTATACTGGTGGCTGGTTGTATACTGGTGGTGGTGGTTGTATACTGGTGGTGGCTGTATACTGGTGGTGGCTGTATACTGGTGGTGGTGGCTGTATACTGGTGGTGGTTGTATACTGGTGGTGGCTGGTTGTATACTGGTGGTGGCTGTATACTGGTGGTGGCTGTATACTGGTGGTGGTTGTATACTGGTGGTGGATTTGAACAGTTAGAACCCGATCAGTTTTTTTTTTTTTGCAATCTGTGTCCCCTTGGGGAAATTACCCTTCATATCCTGCCCTGGACACATAACAGGAAGTGAGAGGAAATCTCTCCAAAGCCAGGTGTCCCCATTGGAAGGTTTAATCCTCACCTCCTGTTCTCCTCACCTCCTGTTCCGGTGACAACTCCTAAATTGCGAAGTTCTCATCATTTTTCTTTACCAGGGACAGTTGTCACCGGGACAAATAGAGGGATGGATCTCCCCCATGGGGACACAATAGACAGCAATGAAAACCTGTCTATTGTGGATTCACTCTAATGGATGTGGAGATGTAAGGTGAATGATCACACTCAGCAGAGTCCCCCTTTAAGTACATGACCAAGGGTGCTGGTGATTTATTGGGGTCACTGGCTTGCAGTTTACCTAAAAGCCTCATGCGGGGGTCACTGTAGCACCCCCCTTCACCCAGTGGGTGCCTAGCCTATCCAGTCTCGCACATGCGCAGTACAGCTCAGACGCTGGACACTCGACGCATGCGCAGTGTGTGTAGCGAGGAGCCGGCTCGGCGCCTGCGCAGTGTTATTCCAGCCTGTGGCGCAGTCCGGGCTGAGGCGGCTGGTGTAGCGGGTGAGAGGATGGGGGATCCGGGGGGTGACGTCAACTCCAACCTGCTGATCCCCACCGGGACCGGGGACTCCGAGCTGGACAACGCCGTGTGCCGCTGGCTGCACTGGGACAAGGTGAGCCGGGACCGCACGGCGCTGGCTGAGGGGGGCCGTACTCCGCTACTGCACTGAGAGCGCTGTACTCCGCTACTGCACTGAGAGCGCTGTACTCCGCTACTGCACTGAGAGCGCCATACAGCACTATACTACACTGAGAGCTCCGTACTCCGCTACTGCACTGAGAGCACTATACAGCACTATACTACACTGAGAGCGCCGTACTCCGCTACTGCACTGAGAGCACTATACTACACTGAGAGCGCTGTACTCCGCTACTGCACTGACGGCACCACTTTGATTTCTGTACTCCGCTACTGCACTGACGGCACCACTATGATCACTGTACTTCGCTACTGCACTGACGGCACCACTATGATGGGTGTACTCCGCTACTGCACTGACGGCACCACTATGATCACTGTACTTCGCTACTGCACTGACGGCACCACTATGATGGGTGTACTCCGCTACTGCACTGACGGCACCACTATGATGGGTGCACTCCGCAACTGCACTGACGGCACCACTATGATGGGTGTACTCCGCTACTGCACTGACGGCACCACTATGATGGGTGTACTCCGCTACTGCACTGACGGCACCACTATGATGGGTGTACTCCGCTACTGCACTGACGGCACCACTATGATGGGTGCACTCCGCTACTGCACTGACGGCACCACTATGATGGGTGCACTCCGCTACTGCACTGACGGCACCACTATGATGGGTGCACTCCGCTACTGCACTGACGGCACCACTATGATGGGTGCACTCCGCTACTGCACTGACGGCACCACTATGATCGCTGCTACATTAAGAGGGATTATGGGAGTTGTAGTTTCACCATAGCTGGAGGGCCGAGGTTACCTTCCCCTCACCTATTGGGCTGGCTGGTTGTCCTGTATTGTGGGACTTGTAGTTCCTCATTGTGGGGATATTTGAGGCATTGTCAGGTCTCTGGAACTCGTTGCCGCGGTCTCCTCCTCTTGGACGGTCATGTGATCCTGGTTGCTATGTGGTTGCCGTGGAATGTTTTCTCCTCTGTGGTGGATCGTTCTGTTCTGATACAATCACCGGATCAAAGATGGCGGAGAGAGGGTGATGGGGTAACATGCACTTTAACACACGCTGACGGGACTTTCTCACAGCTGGAGCAGACACAATCTGAAGCAGTTGTCATGGCAACCAATCAGCTTCTCTCCTTCATATTCAAAGTATAACTGAACAAACTGGTGAGAGAAGCTGACTGGTTGCCGTGACAACTGCTCCAGATTCAGTCTGCTCCAGTTGTGATAACCCCCCCCCCCCC
>NW_017307890.1:64381-68492 GCF_000935625.1 Nanorana parkeri
ACTGCACTGACGGCACCACTATGATGGGTGTACTCCGCTACTGCACTGACGGCACCACTATGATGGGTGTACTCCGCTACTGCACTGACGGCACCACTATGATGGGTGTACTCCGCTACTGCACTGACGGCACCACTATGATGGGTGCACTCCGCTACTGCACTGACGGCACCACTATGATGGGTGCACTCCGCTACTGCACTGACGGCACCACTATGATCGCTGCTACATTAAGAGGGATTATGGGAGTTGTAGTTTCACCATAGCTGGAGGGCCGAGGTTACCTTCCCCTCACCTATTGGGCTGGCTGGTTGTCCTGTATTGTGGGACTTGTAGTTCCTCATTGTGGGGATATTTGAGGCATTGTCAGGTCTCTGGAACTCGTTGCCGCGGTCTCCTCCTCTTGGACGGTCATGTGATCCTGGTTGCTATGTGGTTGCCGTGGAATGTTTTCTCCTCTGTGGTGGATCGTTCTGTTCTGATACAATCACCGGATCAAAGATGGCGGAGAGAGGGTGATGGGGTAACATGCACTTTAACACACGCTGACGGGACTTTCTCACAGCTGGAGCAGACACAATCTGAAGCAGTTGTCATGGCAACCAATCAGCTTCTCTCCTTCATATTCAAAGTATAACTGAACAAACTGGTGAGAGAAGCTGACTGGTTGCCGTGACAACTGCTCCAGATTCAGTCTGCTCCAGTTGTGATAACCCCCCCCCCCCCCCCATCTGAAGGCTGATGGTGTCCTAGCAACCAGTGACTCTGCAGGCTGATGGTGTCCTAGCAACCAGTAACACTGCAGGCTGATGGTGTCCTAGCAACCAGTGACGCTGTTTATCATCAGGATCCTCGCAACCAAAGACGCCGCCGACTGACTGTTTCCTTGCAACCAGTGCTGTGGGCCGTCAGCATCCTAGCAGCCAATGATGCTATGGGCTGACAATCCTAGCAACCAGTGACACTGCAGGCTGATGGTGTCCTAGCAACCAGTGACTCTGAAGGCTGATGGTGTCCTAGCAACCAGTGACTCTGCAGGCTGATGGTGTCCTAGCAACCAGTAACACTGCAGGCTGATGGTGTCCTAGCAACCAGTAACACTGTGGTTCATCAGGATCCTCGCAACCAAAGGCGCCGCCTACTGACCGTTTCCTAGCAACCAGTGATGCTGTGGGCCGTCGGCATCCTAGCAGGCTGAGGAGTTTTCTTTGGGGGAGGAGGGGGGGGGTGGATTGTGTCTGCTGTCGCTTCATTTACAAATGAGACAATTTCACAGAATAGGTCCAATCAGTGAAGAGGAACTCCAGGCAGATGTGAATGGGGAGGGGGCGGAGCCACTTAATTTTTTTATTGCTCTGTGTTCCTAATAGAGAGATTTCACCTAATTTCCTGTCTTGGTGACTACCGTCTGCGACCCCGAGGTCAGTGCCAACCTGGCATTTCACTCTTGTGATATGGCAGCAGTGTCCTAGAACATGGCAGCAGTCTCTAGCAGTTCCTAGTAACATGCTGTTAGTCTCTAATGTGACATGGGAATGTGTCATGCTTCTCTGGAAATGTCTCAGTCACTTGTGACATGGCAACACTCTCTTGTAATATGGCAGTCTCATGTTAGCGAACACTCTCTTGTGATAGGACAGTTTTGTTTTACTTGACAGTCTCTTGTAATACAAGTAGGCTCTTCTAACATGAAACACGCTCTTGTCATGTAGGGCGTCATCTCATGTGAGAGCGTCACTAGTCCTTAAAGGGCCAGTCACCATATTTGCTTGCATGCAGCACTGAATGCCTGGAAACAATCACAGCTTCCGCCGGGTCCTCGGCATCCGAACCCAATGTACTGATAACAAAGCCCGGAGCTGTGCGAGGTGTTGGGGGCTGGTTGCTCAGCATTATGGGATGTATTGGAGGTCATGTGACACGCTCACTGGGTATGTACATATCATCACAGTGTTCTACATGCATGCGTGCAGCAAGGCGGCTTCTTTGGCGGTACCAGGAGACTGTGCAGGGTAAGCGTAGTCACTGTTATACAGGAAGTGCCTCAGGGAGGGATTCTACATCAGCCTTCCTAACATGGGGGACCCCTGGAAGTAGGTTTCAGGTCACGGGGGAACCCGGATACAATCAGAGGGATGTAGAGACTTTTAAATAGTGGGCGGTGGGTGACCCCTTGACCTGGGCGGTGGGTGACCCCTTGACCTGGGCGGTGGGTGGCCCCTTGACCTGGGCGGTGGGTGGCCCCTTGACCTGGGCGGTGGGTGGCCCCTTGACCTGGGCGGTGGGTGGCCCCTTGACCTGGGCGGTGGGTGACTCCTCTCTCTTCCATGTTGTCATCCCGCCTGGTAGCGTTGTCACAGAGACAGGACGTGGGGTCATGGCGACCGCACTGACAGTAGGGGAGCTCACAGACGGAATTTATGGGCCTCCTGTAGATACAGCAAACAGTCCCTATTTATAAACAAACCGGTTTCCCTGTTCAGGATTGAAGCTCATTGGTTGTTATGAGGCAACACAGACAGTCAACGTTGCTCATTGTGTTACAGAATAGTGCACAGTGATTGAAGGGGAACTCCGGGCTCACATCGGAGAAGCTCTGCACTCATTAATACATCATTACATTGAGGTTTTCTTTTTGTAGAGTCCGCTCGGTAGTCCCAGAATACTTGTTTAGCTGACTTGGCTACAAGAAGAAAATTAAGCCATTGACGCCGCCCCTTGACAACACAATTAGAGACCTTCATCCAGCTACGGTGTCCCATAGCTGGCCACACATGGTACAATCCAATTGCGGGCCCCGTGCTGCTCCCCCGGGGCTCCTGCTGGCTAGTTTTGTATACTTGCCTTTTAAACCATTTAAATCTAGATGTCAGTCATGTGACCTACAGGGTTCATCTTCACCTCCTCCCCAGGCTTGGTAGTTGTGACGCGATGACTTCAGGGCCGCTCATATGAAGGACGCGGTGACACGCCGCATCCATAGTGGAGTCATTCAGCTCAGAGGACTGAGGACATCTTGTGGCCAGAGAGAGGTAGTGCTGGGGACGGCTCCGGGTCACAGGGGAGTATTGCAGCCCGAGCGTTTACATTTAAAAAAAAAAATTGCAATAGACCTCAATGTGACCGCACTTTACATTCCCCCTCCCCCTCATTGTATCTTTCATACATAAAATCTTATTCTGCTAAGCGCTGTAATCCTATTGGCGGTCTCCTCGTTCACCGATCAGCCGAGTGCCCAGAAATAGGCTGAGCAGTAAAGTAGGTTTGTATTGGGGGGATTAGAGACTCTGTCAAGTGTTTGTTGCAGTCTGTGTCCCCCGGGGGGGGGAGATGTCACTTGACGTCCTATCTTAGTGATCAGTGTCAGTTTGCCTTGTGCAACAGGACTGTTCCATGCCCCAATGCATGCACCTCACAGCTCGGATCAGCCCCCAATGCATGCGCCTCACAGCTCGGATCAGCCCCCAATGCATGCGCCTCACAGCTCGGATCAGCTAAATGCATGTGCCTCACAGCTTGGATCAGCCCCAATGCATGTCCCTCACACCTCAGAGCAACCCCAATGCATGTCCCTCACACCTCAGAGCAGCCCCAATGCATGCGCCTCACACCTCAGATTAGACCCAATGCATGTCCCTCACACCTCAGAGCAGCCCCAATGCATGTCCCTCACACCTCAGAGCAGCCCCAATGCAGGTCCCTCACACCTCAGAGCAACCCCAATGCATGTGCCTCACACCTCAGATTAGACCCAATGCATGTCCCTCACACCTCAGAGCAGCCCCAATGCATGCGCCTCACACCTCAGATTAGACCCAATGCATGTCCCTCACACCTCAGAGCAGCCCCAATGCATGCGCCTCACACCTCAGATTAGACCCAATGCATGTCCCTCACACCTCAGAGCAGCCCCAATGCAGGTCCCTCACACCTCAGAGCAGCCCCAATGCAGGTCCCTCACACCTCAGAGCAGCCCCAATGCAGGTCCCTCACACCTCAGAGCAGCCCCAATGCAGGTCCCTCACACCTCAGAGCAGCCCCAATGCAGGTCCCTCACACCTCAGAGCAGCCCCAATGCAGGTCCCTCACACCTCAGAGCAGCCCCAATGCA
>NW_017307890.1:69398-70792 GCF_000935625.1 Nanorana parkeri
GGTGATTTTAATCTTATTCTGCTAAGCGCTGTAATCCTATTGGCGGTCTCCTCGTTCACCGATCAGCCGAGTGCCCAGAAATAGGCTGAGCAGTAAAGTAGGTTTGTATTGGGGGGATTAGAGACTCTGTCAAGTGTTTGTTGCAGTCTGTGTCCCCCGGGGGGGGGAGATGTCACTTGACGTCCTATCTTAGTGATCAGTGTCAGTTTGCCTTGTGCAACAGGACTGTTCCATGCCCCAATGCATGCACCTCACAGCTCGGATCAGCCCCCAATGCATGCGCCTCACAGCTCGGATCAGCCCCCAATGCATGCGCCTCACAGCTCGGATCAGCTAAATGCATGTGCCTCACAGCTTGGATCAGCCCCAATGCATGTCCCTCACACCTCAGAGCAACCCCAATGCATGTCCCTCACACCTCAGAGCAGCCCCAATGCATGCGCCTCACACCTCAGATTAGACCCAATGCATGTCCCTCACACCTCAGAGCAGCCCCAATGCATGTCCCTCACACCTCAGAGCAGCCCCAATGCAGGTCCCTCACACCTCAGAGCAGCCCCAATGCAGGTCCCTCACACCTCAGAGCAGCCCCAATGCATGTCCCTCACACCTCAGAGCAGCCCCAACGCATGCTTAGGATCAGCTCCAGTGCATGTAGTTCCTCTTGCGGGGGGTCCCTCTAGTGATAAGTAAATCCAGGACCCCCACACCCCGGTCGGGTCACTCTAGAAGTCAGTGTAGATCGCCGAGTAGAAGAGATGATCGGCCACTTCCTGTTTTTCTTTTCTGTACTTCCTCTCTGTGGCCGGTTTATAAAGATGAAAATTGCTGTTTCACTGTTTTATTTTCCTGGGAAATATTGTTGTTGACATTTCGGGTCTCACGCTGATGAGGGAAGTTCCTCGGCTCTGTTTTCCTATTTTGTGACCTCTCCCAGAGACTTTGAGACATTTTCTGACCGCATGTTAATGACATATGAAGACCCCCGATACCGGCCGTCTGTTGTCCGTGGAGGGAGAAAGATCCTTTCATTGTGTTTTTTTACATTATTATTATTATTAGGATGCACCGATAGCGGTTTTTCGGTATTGAGTACGGTAGCATGGAACCTCCCTTCCTCCGGGAAATATAAGGGTGTCAGCCATTTTATTACCCTGTCTTTATCCCCCTGAGCCGTGAAATCTGCAGTGCTTGGAGAAACCACTCCAACATTGGGAGATCCAGAGTGACTCTACAGCAGGGGTTCCCAACCGCCGGACCTCTGCCCCCCCTCCTTGCCGGGCCTCTGCCCCCCCTCCTTGCCGGGCCTCTGCCCCCCCTCCTTGCCGGGCCTCTGCCCCCCCTCCTTGCCGGGCCTCTGCCCCCCCTCCTTGCCGGGCCTCTGCCCCCCCTCC
>NW_017307890.1:70926-75562 GCF_000935625.1 Nanorana parkeri
CCCCTCCCCTCCTGCCGGGCTGCAGCCTCCCCTCCCCTCCTGCCGGGCTGCAGCCTCCCCTCCCCTCCTGCCGGGCTGCAGCCTCCCCTCCCCTCCTGCCGGGCTGCAGCCTCCCCTCCCCTCCTGCCGGGCTGCAGCCTCCCCTCCCCTCCTGCCGGGCTGCAGCCTCATGTCTTCTCCAACCAGTGGGGGTTCGTGGGTATGCTCAGTGACTGTGCGTCTCTGCTGCTATCTCTTGTGTGTCTTCCACTCCCATGATGGACCGCCCCCCCAGTTTCTCCTGCGCTGGTGTGTCCACAATTCACGGCTTGGTGTGTGTGCGTGCCCCGGGCCCAGGCGATTCTGGAAGGAATCCTCCACACCTTGGAGCACCTCCCAGACATGTTCCTCATCTCGGAGAAGGAGGGTGCTTTTGGTAGCTCCAGGCCTCTAGGCAGAGCTGTATGTGTCATTGTGCTGGCAGGGTTACCCAGCTCCAAGGCTGCAGAGCATTGCGTGTCTTCATGTATGTAGAGAGAAGATAACTCGGTCCTTCAGGGTGGGAGCATCATCTGTATACTGTGCAAAGCCTGGAACTAACCACAGACTGCAATCACCGAATGATGGGGGTTTGATCATGCATGGCGGCATCTTCCAAGCTTCACCTCCATACAGCAGGCCTGAAAACAAAGCCAATGGGTATTGAGGAAAAGCCAACCTGACCGATGGACCGTTCACATGGTAGTCACATGACCAGGTGGGTTTAGCGGTCAGGTTTCTGGGTATCTTAACCTTCAATATTCAGAATCTGCTGGTTTTGCAATGGAGTCGGTGTTCAATAGGGATGATCACTGCTCCTGAACACTGCTTTCTGGAAGATATGTTGTGTGTAACATAGTCCTGACTAATGTTGTGCATTACATACATGTTCATTATGTGTGTTCCATCGTCTCCACAATGGTTGGCAGTCTCCAGACTCCCCTTGAAGGTGGACTTAGGCGGGTCATGGAAGGTGGACTTAGGCGGGTCATGGAGGGTGGACTTAGGCGGGCCATGGAAGGTGGACTTAGGCGGGTCATGGAGGCTGAACTTAGCCGGGTCATGGAGGCTGAACTTAGGCGGGTCATGGAGCCTGAACTTAGGCGTGTCATGGAGGCTGGACTTAGGCGTGTCATGGAGGCTGGACTTAGGCGGGTCATGGAGGGTGGACTTAGGCGGGTCATGGAGGGTGGACTTAGGCGGGCCATGGAAGGTGGACTTAGGCGTGTCCTGGAGGGTTGGGCTCTATAACATGGTGAAGAAAGGTGGCCCTGCGAAGTCACTGGGAGGGGAGACTGGACCTGGACCTTAATCATTATTTTCTTTCTCCCGACAGAACCTTAAAACCAGAGCGCAGATCGAGAGCCTTCTACAGGATGGGAAGAACAAGGAGCTGCGGGACCGGCTGTGCAGCCACATGTCCTTCGGCACGGCCGGTTTACGTTCCGCCATGGGGGCCGGGTTCTCCAGAATCAACGACCTGACTGTCATACAGACCACACAGGTAAGAAGCCCATGTCCAGTCGGTTCTCACAATATTGCTGCTCAGTTTCTATAATATAAATATATGAAAAGAAAGCTGCGATCATCCTATGGGGCCCCTCTCCTTTCATCTGTGGCCCCTGGACACAGCCCCATGGAAGTCTATGGGTACAGCCTCATGCAGTGCTCAATGTAAACAAACACCGGAGGCCGTGGCCATCGGGTCCGTCATCCTCGGTATTGAGTATAGA
This sequence comes from Nanorana parkeri, assembly GCF_000935625.1. NCBI lineage: Eukaryota > Metazoa > Chordata > Amphibia > Anura > Dicroglossidae > Nanorana > Nanorana parkeri. The sequence goes on from NW_017307890.1 coordinate 72,678, forward strand.
TGGAGGATAGGTCTAGTCGGGATGACCGATGCCGGTTTTTCGGTATCGAGTACGGATATTTTTTTTGCCAATACCGGAAGTCCTATCAAGGAAGCCAGGCGGCGTTTAAAGATTTGCCACCTGGCTTCGCGATTAGCATGGAAGCCGCCTCCATGCTCCCACGTCACCAAGTGAGGAGGAAGCGTGGAGGCGGCTTCCTCGCCAATCAGGAAGCCGGGAGCTGTGTAAGGACTCGTCAAAGCTGGCCAATCAGGAAGCCGGGCAAGGAGCCATTACACGGCCCTCCGGCTTCCTGATTGGCCAGAAAGCCAGCTTCATGCTCCCTCGTCACCAGGTGACGAGGAAGCGTGGAGCCAGCTGCCCGGCCAATCAGAAATCCGGGGGAAGGGTAATGGCTCACTACACGGCTTCCTGATACCGGAGCCTCTAGGCATGGGAGCATTCGGGCGAGTACGAGTACTCTCCTAAATACTCGGCACCGATACTAGTATCGGTGCATTCCTAATGTCTAGTGCTGTGGTGAAACTACAAATCCCATGGGGCATTGCAAGATTCTCACCACCACAGGCAAGACTCCCAGAGACAGATGCATCATGGGATTTGTAGTTTCACCACAGCTGGAGGGCCGGAGGTTCCCCACCCTTGGTCTAGTGTATGGCCGGCTTTAGACATCGGGCTCTGCCCTCTTCCTTCTGGTCTGGGTTCAGGTTCTTCCGGTTCCAGCTCATCCCTCTGTAGATCTCTGTCGGGGTCACCGGTTTCTGGTTTGGTGTCATCTGTATAGACGTGTCAGCTGAGACCATGGTGTTGGGTGACACCTCCCGGCGGGATCATGTTTATGGTAAAGGACTTTGGTGACACAATGATAGGTGGAAATACTGCGGTCGGTTGTAACAAAGAAGCCTGCTGTAGATGTAACCCAGAACTGGGTCGGAGTGTGCACAGAGCGCTGTGTATCGGGAACAATTGCCATGTGTTTTACAGAGAAAAATCGTTTTTTCTTCTTTTTAATGCATCTCAATGTTGCCGATCTCCTGCAGCCTCTTTCAGTCACTTCCCGTCTGCATGCACTCGCTCTGAAGTCAGCTGCAAATCATTGCTCTGATGGTGAGCTGACTGCATGCAGACAGGAAGTGACTAAACGGTGGACCGTGTCAGCTGACTGCATGCAGACAGGAAGTGACTGAACGGTGGACCGCGTCAGCTGACTGCATGCAGGCATGAAGTGACTGAACGGTGGACCGCGTCAGCTGACTGCATGCAGGCAGGAAGTGACTGAACGGTGGACCGTGTCAGCTGACTGCATGCAGACTGGAAGTGACTTGAACGGTGGGCCGTGTCAGCTGACTGCATGCAGACAGGAAGTGACTTGAACGGTGGACCGTGTCAGCTGACTGCATGCAGACTGGAAGTGACTTGAACGGTGGACCGTGTCAGCTGAGTGCATGCAGACTGGAAGTGACTTGAACGGTGGGCCGTGTCAGCTGACTGCATGCAGACAGGAAGTGACTGAACGGTGGACCGCGTCAGCTGACTGCATGCAGGCAGGAAGTGACTGAACGGTGGACCGCGTCAGCTGACTGCATGCAGGCAGGAAGTGACTGGTGGACCGCGTCAGCTGACTGCATGCAGACAGGAAGTGACTGAACGGTGGACCGGGTCAGCTGACTGCATGCAGACAGGAAGTGACTTGAACGGTGGGCCGTGTCAGCTGACTGCATGCAGACAGGAAGTGACTTGAACGGTGGACCGTGTCAGCTGACTGCATGCAGACAGGAAGTGACTTGAACGGTGGGTACACCATAGTCTCCAAAGGGGGCACAGTGTGACTGGGTGACCACACAGGAGTGCCATTGAGTGACTGTTGTTAAGATCTACATTATGGCAGACTTGCCTCTCGGTCTCTAATGCTGACACCTCATTGGTCGCTGACATCTCCTCCTTTCTGAACCTCACCCTACAGCCATTGGTCAGCCATGATGATGTAACCCCCTGCTTGTGTAGTTTGGATCCACATTGCCCCCATACCTGGCTCTGGATGCCGAGAATGGACCCAGAAGGTGCAGTGTGTACCCCGACATTGCTGACTTCATTCTTACAAGGCCGGCTCCTCTGTTGTCTTGCCGAACCGGGTCACCTATGCAGATCAGGAGCTCGCCCTTCACTGGCCGCATGCTTATTCTATTGTTAGTGACTTGGCAAGTAATGAAGAAGTGTTAAACCCTCCAATCACCTATGGGCTTCATTCATAACGGACACTCGCTCGTTATTTCCCAGAGCCGGGGGGAAGCATGCACTGTACACATCACAGGGACTACATTCCCCATCATCCTCAGTGACATGAGCACAGAGCCTTCAAATGCCTGATGAGCATAGAATTTGGACTGGACTGCCTCCCCCCCACAGAGGTGCTGATGGTTGCTCGGAGGAGGAGCTAGGCAGTGAGCCATACCTGGGGTTCCCAGCTGCTGGTGGTTCCTCGGAGGAGGAACCACAAGGGATGGCGGGCTGCAGCAACGACGGTGCTGGTAAGGACGGCCATGACGGGGCTCCAGGAGACGTCGCCCCCTAAAAAATAGAACCAGAGGACAGAGAAATGTCAGGAATTGGAGATTTGGGTGTTTAATGACACTTTAGAGCAGGGGTAGCCAAACCCCGGCCCCCTCCAGCTGTGGTGGAACTACAAATCCCATGAGGCATTGCAAGATTCTCACAGACATGGCTCCCGGAGAGAGATGCCTCATGGGATTTGTAGTTTCACCCACAGCTGGAGGGCCGGAGTTTTGCTTCCCCTGCTTTAGAGCCAATCAATCCGAATGATTGCCGTTCGTTTATGGATGGAGGTCAGCAAGGGCCGGCTCCTGGGAGCAGAACCCCCGGGCGTA
>NW_017307890.1:75842-84660 GCF_000935625.1 Nanorana parkeri
GCAGGACGTTGTGTAGGCTATAGGGTATTGTGCTCTGTAGTCGGATTCCCCGGGTTCCGGGGAAGTCAGGAATTTGCCTAAGAGATTTGTTTACATTCCATAAAATGTAAAACAGTGACAGTTCCAGGCTCCGCCCCCCGCGTGCAGCCTTCGTGTAGCAGAGCTGAGCTCGGCGTGCGCCCGGCATGTCAGCCTTGTGTCACCCCCCCCACCTGTCGTGTGTGGGAGAATCCAGCCCTGGGAACCGGTTACTGTCGGCTCAGACAAACTTTGATTGCAGCTTATCACCGCACACACCCGAGCCTGATGTTTATCTAGTGAGAGCGGCCAATAGGATTCACTTCATGTCACCCGGGAGATAGTAAGTGGGTCTTGTCATTTCCTGTGCACACCCGGAGTCTGGGGTATTCTAGGGTTCACTGGAGCAGAGGTCTGACAAGGCCAAGAGAAGGAGGTAGGGGTGAGGCACTTGAGAGAAGTACTGAGGCAGGGCGCTGTGATGGTTTCAGGAAGCTATATACAGCACCCTGCAGGTCCCTACCACCAGATAGGATCTGGCTGCATTGCATAGACAAAAGGGTTCTCAGGGTTGTCGGAAATTATAGCTGTTAGTAGTTGAGCTCGTCATCCATTGAGGGGAATTTACAAATTCTGGAGCAGCTGTGCAGGGCAACCAATCGGCGCTCTCTCATGTTCAAATCATAACTGAAGAGAAGCTGATTGGGCAACTGCTCAAGATTTTGTCTGCTCCAGATTTGATGATAAATTCCCCTCTGTGTGTTTTTTTCTTGTTCAGCCCGGAATAAACACTCTATAGCCCACAGTTCCCCTGTCAGGCTGTTGTATTCTGTCAGCTGGCACCCGCAGTTGTCAGAATACCCGAACAGTGTCTGCGCCTGATTGGGGGGAGGATGAAGAGCTGACTGCAGTCACCTTTCCGGCATTCATTTCCAGCCCGGCTCCTTCGATTGGAAGATCGCCTTTTGTTGAATGAAGGGGCATCGGCGGGGCCACTTACTGCTCAGCAGGCTAAAATTGGAGCAGTGCACGGCCATCTCTGGGACTTGTCCTGTAATGTGGAAGATGTTTCGCTGCTCCTTTAGCTCCTTGAGCTGTTGTAAGCGTGTTCCCCATGTTGTTATAAATGTTGGGTATGTTCCTTCAGACCAATGTAGGAAGGCGGCTCGTCGTCCTCCTCCAGGGGTCAGCACGTAGTTTCTGGACCTGTGATGATCTTTGCTCTCTTCTCTCCACAGGGGATGTACCACTATCTGCAGAAATCTTTCCCTGCTCTCCTCAGTCGGGGCCTCGTGGTCGGCTACGATACACGTGGACATGCTGCAAGTAATTGCACCAGCGAGAGGTAAGCGTCACACCTGCTGCCCACCACCACCACCACCAGCCATGTCCTATAACTCCCATTATGGCTTGTGTTGTCAGTAGGGAAGCACCGATACTAGTGCCGATACCGAGTATTTGGGCGAGTGCTCGTAGTCGCCCAAATTCTCCAATACTTACCCCCCCGATACTGGAACTTGCGGTCAGAAATTTTTTTTCCTCTGACGGGCAGTGCGATAGGGGAACATGGAGCCGGCTTCCTGGGCAATCGGGAAAGCTGGGTGACGACTAATGACCTGGCTTCCTGATTGGCCAGACAGCTGGCTCCTTGCAGATTGGCTGGGAATCTGGCTTCCTAGCCAATCAAGAGGCAGGTCATTTAATCGCCGCCTGGCTTCCTGATTGGCCGGGATGCCGGCTCGATGATTGGCTGGCTTCCCAGCCAATCACAGGCGAGATGGCCAGACAACATGAAGCCAGCTTTCCGCGGGCAGTCGGGAAGCCGGGAGGCCTGCCATTACCCGCCGCCTGGCTTCCTGATCACCCAGAAAGCTGGCTCCATGCCGGCGGAAGCACCGTTATGGGTACTAGTTTTCAGGCTTTTGTTTGCTCTGAACAGGGTTTGCATTACCATACAAGTCTAAGGGAACTCACTAATGTATACTATATATACAGTGGCGTCACAAGGGGTGGTGCAGGGGTGCGGCCCGCACCCGGGTGACACCGTTGGAGGGGTAACACCAAAATGACTGACATTCATTTTGGTGTCACCCCCTATGAAAAGTCGGGCACTCGGTCACGGACCGACCAAGTGTAAGGAGACAGGAGGGGACCCGGCGGCATACCTCATCATGCCGGGTGAACGTCCCCTCCTCTCTCTGCCGGCGTCCATCACAAAGATGGCCACCGGCAGGCGCCAATAAGACAACCGTGCGATGACATCGCAACAGGCATGCACAATGACGCCACGGCGGGGTGTCACCCGGTCTCCACTCCGGGTGTCGCCCAGCCTCGGGATGCCCCTAAATATACGTACACTATATATATATGTTTATATACACTAGGAGATGTTTTTGGGGGGACAAAATCGAACAGGTTCCTCCATTCACACTAAACAGCCAGGATGGAGGAATCTCCCATTCCAGCAATTGTAGTTCGATAGGCTGTCAAGATGCCTGAACAGTGCCTGCATCTCATTGGAGACCGGCGCTGTTCGGACCACTGTTTTTTCTTCCCGGCTCCTACAGTTGTTCAATGAAAGGATGTCAGGAGGGAGGCAGCTGGCCGGGTCACCTACTCAGCGAATATGCAGCTTTACTGGGAACAAGATTGTATGGTCAGATCGTAACCTGTATGATGGTCTTAGGTTGTCAAGTGCACAATCCATTCCAGCCTCAGGCTGAGCACTCGCAATGGTATGAGAAAGACGGGGCTGATCTGTGGCCCCCAAACAGCAATCTTCCATGTGTAGAACTCGGGAACGCTCCTGCCGTGGTCAACGATGGGGCTGAACACCGAGCAACATCCAGCGATGGTGGGGCTGCTCTGTCCTGGTGTTCTGTCCTGGTGTCCTGCCACCAGGAGGGTAGAGCTCTTACCCTTCCACCTTCTCGGTGAAGTGGTCCGCCATTGTCATCAAGAAACCCTATAAATTGTGTTGGTGCACCATTAAAGGACAGCACATGCCCACGCCATTGCACAGGTGTGAGCTGCCACCATGCTTCTAGTTGGTTACACACGGAGCACATTTTGGATGATTCAGCAGGAATTCCGCTCCGTGTGCACCCCGTTCCATCGGCAGAAGTCCATCATTAGAGCAGCTTTTCCCAAAGTAACACGCTGGATGCAGCTGCTGCCAGAATACAACGCTCGCCGTGGGAGATTCATCCTGCCGCGCTGTTCACTGTGTTAGAGGCGTCTGTTATATTTTGTTCAGCCCGCGGGTTGCATGCCCAGCTTACTCCGGGCACAAAAACTTTCATGTACATATATTCCTCAATAGCTGCAAAGGATATAAATTAGAGGTGCACCGAAATGGAAATTTTAAAACCGAAATAAAAAAAATTGTCAGGCCGAAACCGATACCAAAAATGTTTTTTATTTAAATTTTTTCAATATTTTATTTTTATTTTTTTATTAAAATTTTTTTTTTAACTTTACTTTTAGGGGCTTCGGGGAAATATTGGGGGTCTAAACAGACCCCTGATATTTCCCTTTTTAAAATAGAAAAAGAGATTGAGAACAGAAAGTCCTCAGAGACACACAGAGTCCTCCATCTCTTTTTCTGTGTCCCCTGTTATCAATGAACAGGAATCCTCTATACTGAGTGTTCCTGATCATTCATAACATGAGAACATTATTTGTTTACTATAACTACAACTATGAATGAAGAGGAGGGGAAGTAGATCACTTCCCATTCATTCATAATTGAGGATATAGTAACCATACCATGTCCTCAATTATGTACAAACACTCAGCGATCACATGACTACTTGTACCCGCTCTTCTCTCTGACACGCTGTCACAGGAGGCTGAGCGAGCAGTGCGGGGAGGAGAGCTCAGCCTCCTGTGACAGCGCTGTCTCCGCCCTCACACACCGCTCTGCCGGACTGTGATAGGCGGCTGAGCGGTGTGGGAGGAGACGCCGCTCGCAGCGCTCGGCCGGCTATCACAGTTTCTCTCCTCCCAGCTGGGACACAGAGCACGGCCCAGCGGGGAGGAAATAAATCATGGATGCGCCGATGTATCGGCAGGAAAATGGCACTTTCGGCATTATGCCAAAAGTGCCATTTTCTGCCGATTTATGTTTCGGCGGCCGATAATAAAAATCCATTTTGTGTGGACTGCATGCCTTTGCAAATCCAGATATTACCTACTACATCATCATTGTGCTGCATATAGCCTGAGCAGAGCTGTGGGAGGGACCCAGCAGGCCCCACCCACTACAGGCTTCCTTCAGACAACTACAGGAGGGGGCGGAAACGAGACCAGTCACCCTACACAAGGAGCGAGAGCAGCAGTGACCGGTCTTTATTACAGGAGGGGGTGGAGACGTGACCAGTCACCCTGCACATGGAGAGAGTAGCAGCGACCGGTCTTTATTACAGGAGGGGGTGGAGACGTGACCAGTCACCCTGCACAAGGAGAGAGAGAAGCAGTGACCGGTCAGGTACAGGAAGTGTCACACTGGATGACTGCACAGATCTGGAAGAAATACACAAAGCTCACCCGGGTTCAGGAAGAACACGCAGGACTCTTGTATAAGGACAATGTCTGCTGGTCCCGGAGTTCAGCTTTAATGTCATAGGAGCAGAGTTGCTGGGCTCAGACTCTCCCTTTTACATAAGCGGGATGATGAGACTTGTCTGCGGAGCTCCTAAGTCATTGATGACACATGGAGTCCTGTGTCTCAGGGTCTGTGTGCGCAGTGACGGCCTCACACCCAGGTTTCCATACAATTAAGGACGCCTCCGGGCCATTGCACACATTTCATCTCCAGGTAATTACCTGCAAATTGCTGCTCTGTGTCAGGCATCACCTGTGACCTTCCTCCCTTTGTATTACAGGCCGTGGTTTACACAGGAGGAAGGCTCCTTCTTTATGGGAAGTCAAACTTCCTGTGTGAAGAGACCCTGTCACCAACGGTTTACTGTTTTGCAGCAGTAAAATAAAAAAAGACACATCAGGACCCTGCGTGGCTTCTTTAAAATCCTATTTTTCCTTTTTCTCTATTGAAAGTGGAAGTCCGCGTTTTGCAAAAAACGGAAAAAACGCAGCAACATTGATCTCATGATCCACGGGCATTTGCTAATTGTTTCCAGTGAAGCCTGCAGAGCATTGCACCCGTGATCGGTGTGTTGCAGTCCACAGACTCTTGCAGTGTATTCCACCAGCCTGGGATCTGTACGGAGGTATGGGCCCGGCTGGAGGAAGGAGGGATCGCCAGCACGCTCTGCACTTGTCCCCCCTCTGCCACGATGCCAAACAATGGGGTTTTATCTTCCTGTGACAACTGCAACACCCATGTATGGGCCTAACAAGAACAGGAAGTGAGGAAAAGTCTCCACGCACACGGCGGCGCAGGCAGGGACGCACACGCACAGAGACCGAGACGCACACAGAGACAGGCACACAGACGCACACACAAAAGCCAGGTAGGAATGTGAACTTTTATGCACTTTATCCAAAACCAAACAACATTAGACAACGAATATAAACCCAATATGTGTATTTCAGTGTGTCACCCCGTCTCGCTGTATACAGCTTTCATAAGCAAATGTGTTATGTGAGAATATGGTGTATATGTTTCCTATCTGGAGATCCTGCCAGTAACCGCACTTACTGTTGCAGGGTGACAACACTAAGCCACTGCGCCTTAATGAGCTCCAGTGTTGTCAGCCTGTTTGTATACAGTAGGGGTGAAATATATTACTGCTGTATTTATAACTGTATACAGCAGGGGTGGACGAATTAACCACTTGCCCGTCCGCCCATTGTGAATACACGGGCAGACAGCGGACTCTTCCCAGTGGGTAGACGTGCCTCTACGTCATTTATTTTTCCTCACTAGGGGGCTCACACGAGCAGAATCCCGCCGGGAATGTAAACAGCCGGTACCGGCTGTTGCATAAAAGCATTCGGCCGGCGCTACAACCGGCCGATCGCTTGTATGGCACTCAAATCGCCCCCCTCAGCTTCTGCACGTCGCATGTCTCATGTCTGGTCTGGAATGCACTGGAACTGCCGGCAGAATCACACTATTTTCTGGACCAGATATTTTTCTGGTGTGGTCTGGAACGGACTGCGTTGGTGTGAACAGAGGCCAGAAATAGCATAGGGATACATTAGGATGCATTTTGGGTCCGGAAACAATCTGGTCTGGTCTGGAGATGATGTGGTGTGAATGGGCCCTCAGTCTCCACGTATGGCCGCAAACATTTTATCTCTGCTGCAGAAGCTTTCCTCTCTCCGGGACCCTGATCAGAGCTTGCAGACGTTTCACAAGACTTCCGGGTGCAGTTGTCTTATCTGCAGACCGAGTGTCTGTTCTTTGACCTCGCTGAGCTGATTTTGTCACATCTGTCAGCACTATGCATGTGTCAGGAAGATAACATTTGTAGTTTTGTGTATAGATACAGTGTGAAGCACAATACAGCGACATTGTCCTCGCCTCCCGAACATAGCTCAAAGCACTTCCCTGTAATAGAATAGGTATTCTCATCGCCTCTAGGGTGGCCCATGTCTATCTAACCTCTCTAATCGCTGCAAACTGTTTAGAATCCGACACTTCCCAGAATGTAGGCAGCCGGGGTCCCCTGCAGTCTGCTGTCGTTCCGTCCCCCAACCCCCACATCACTACAGAGTCCCATAGGCATCCAACACTTCCCAGAATGTCGGCAGCCGGGGTCCCCTGCAGTCTGCTGTCGTTCCGTCCCCCAACCCCCCCCCTACATCACTACAGAGTCCCATAGGCATCCAACACTTCCCGAAGTGTCTAGTTCTGAAGAGCCGGACAGGCCGAGGTTTACTTCTGTCTGTGACTCCATTGGGAAATGTTTTATTTCCTGTCCCAAAACTGTGTGCACATACAGTTGTAATCAAAATGATTCAACCCCCATTGCCCAATCCCCGGTCAGGTTTATTGGCAAAGAACAAATCCAACAAAAGCAATTAAAATAGTTCAACACAACTAATGTTTTGAGTGGTTTCCCCAAATTCAACTGAAAAGGACTTCCGCAGTCTCTAAATCGGGGGTCTCAAACTAAATTCACTCGGGGGCCAGTCGACAATTTTTTTTTTCTCTCATGGGGCGGCTTGCCAAATTTCATACTTTAAAATAAAACTATATCCGGTTTGGTACCACGGACCCTAATACACAATACTGACCCTTTCGTATCTGTAGGTTTAGGTGCAATTAGGGATTAAAGCGTCAGGAACTTGCATTTTCCTGCAGCAGAAATCCCTAATCTGATGTTTACAAGCGGCAGCTGCCACCCATTCAAGTTGATCAGCTGACAGCAGCTGCATGTGAGCGCCTGCATACCACATGTTATGGTATGTGATATGAGAGCGTTCCAGAGCAGGTAAAATAGGGCTTGCTGCAGTTTTTTTTTACCTGCTCTGGAAGTGAACGCTGCGATGTGAACTGAAGCTAAAAATACCATTGGAATACATTGGACGCAGTTTTGCTCCGGTCTGTAACTGCTCTGCACCTGCTCCGCGCTTGGTGTGAACAAGGCCTAAGGGACTACAGGAAATACAGGTCACTAGTCTTTTGTCTTCCGCATGCTGTTTTTTCGGCACAACTTCCACAACACAGGTCCTCTTTGAGCACAGTTTGAAAGGAGTTACAACATCCTCGTAGGGTTCTGCGAATGTATCTAAGGAAAGCACATGCAAACTACTTTCCAGTGCAATCTGACACTTCACTGCTCCAATACTTGTAATGGGCATTGGCTTTCTGGGCCCAGTTATAAAATCACATGAGATGGAACTTGGATGTCATATTCTCCTTAGTGTTCGGATGTCAGCTGACTGATGCGCTCCGATTTCCTGTCTCATTTCAGATTGGCTAAGCTCACGGCCGCCGTCTTTCTCAGCCGAGGTGTACAAGTCTACCTCTTCTCAAGATACGTCCCGACTCCGTTAAAAAAAGGCTTATTTTATCTAGGGCAGGGATGACCAAACTGCGGGCCCTCCAGCTGTGTTGGAACTACGAATCCCCATGAGGCATTGCAAGATTCTCACAGCCACAGACATGATTCCCGGAGAGAGATGCTTCATGGGATTTGTAGTTTCACCCACAGCTGTAGGGCCGGAGTTCAGCCATCCCTGATCTAGGGGATAGGATAACACAGAGCAATGCTCACCCCAATGTCCCGTCCTGCAGCTATCCTCGCCGCTGTTTCCAGTTGTGGCAACCAGTCCCTTAAAACTGCTGCTCTTGCCAGTCTCAGACCGGTCTCGTTGCCACCACCTCTCACCGATGTCATCCCTGTACGTGTACAGTGCAGGACTGGCAACCATGTCATTAGGATGGGATATGGCCACTCAAAAGTGTCCCCTCTCGTGTTCCAGTACTGGACGGAGGAGGACTGGAGCTCCTGTGGTTGTGGGAGTGCAGAGTCAGGTAAATAAACAAAAATATAAAAAAACAAAAGTCAAAAAGGTGCAGACTGGGTTTTGTCCTTTTCACCTTGGGTGGTGAGGGACCTAGAGAGCCGGAGGTATTGGGAGGAGTGAAGAGGGTGATATCTTGAGATGAGGTTGGTGATGTGGCTGGGGGGAGAGTTGTGGATGGCTTGGTATGTTGCTGTTGGTAATTTGAACTGTATTCGATGGGCGATCGAGAGGATTGGCAGAGCACGGCCGGGGATGGAAGCCAGTGGTGGGATTGGCAGAGCACGGCCGGGGATGGAAGCCAGTGGAGGGATTGGCAGAGCACGGCCGGGGATGGAAGCCAGTGGAGGGATTGGCAGAG
>NW_017307890.1:85171-91992 GCF_000935625.1 Nanorana parkeri
GCAGAGGGGGGTGGAGGATGGAAGCCAGTGGAGGGATCAGCAGAGGGGGGTGCAGGATGGAAGCCAGTGGAGGGATTGGCAGAGAGGTGCGTGGAATGGAAGCCAGTGGAGAGATTGGCAGAGAGGGGTGGAGGATGGAAGCCAATGGAGGGATTGGCAGAGAGGGGTTGCAGACACTGAGCAGTTGCTAAGTTGAATGAGTCTAGCAGCCGCATTCATGATAGACTGAAGTGGGGGAGGAGCCTGTATAGAGGTCAGGGCCAATGAGGAAGAAGTTGCAATAGTCCAGGTGAGAGATAACAAGGGAGTGAATCATATGTTGGTGGAGTCATTAGGTAAGACGGCGCATATTTTGGAAATGTTGGAGGTGAAGGCGGAAAGACGTTTCAATTGCTGGAAGTAATCCAGATGCCGGTGGCAGCTCCTCCACTTCTTCCAGTTCTCTGTGATCAGTTTTCTGTAACTCCGCCCCATTGGAGGCCTCAAACACAATATTCTGTATGTACAATTCCCTATGACATGAAATGTGTGTTACTCTGTCAGCCAGAAATCAGGATTTGTCGTCTTGGAGTAATATTGGGATTTTTGCTCTTTCCAGCCGTACGCCGTTCAGAAGCTCGGAGCCGCCGCTGGCGTGATGATCACCGCGTCTCACAACCGCAAGGAAGACAACGGGTACAAGGTAGGAATCCAAGCTACAGAAACAGTCACAGTTCATCTAAGGCTCTGCTCCTCCTGTCTGGTAGTCTCATTGGGATTTGGTGATGTCAATACTGTGCTGCTGGAAGTTGTAAACAAGCATTATAAATACAATTTGGCATATTAAATGTCCTTCTCCTGCACCATTGGTGACCGAGCGGGAGGGGTTGTGAGGGACAGAGCGGGGATTTTACATGTTCCTAAACTCTTGCAGATAGAGCAATGTGTAGTCAATCTAAGGGGTTATGGTCAGCACTAGATATGGCTATTTAATGATAGGGCAGTCGACTGTACCAATAGCTACAGCGGCAGTAAGAGTGCCAACGCTGCAGTGATTTCACTGCCTAAAGGGAAAGCGTTGTCACTGTCTCAAAAGATGAGCCTGTCCAATTCTATTGGCATGATCAACAGGTTTTTATAAAGTGTTCCACGCAAAAAAAAGTCAGGTGGTCTTACTAGTTTGGGCAGGGATGCACTGATACTGGTTTTTGGGTTTCCAGTACAAGTTTTGCTGTCAGTACTCGCCGATACCGGTGCTTCCGCTGGCATGGAGCCAGCTTCCTGCGCAATCAGGAAGCCGGGCAGTGGGTAATGACACACCGCCCGGCTTCCTGATCTCCCAGGAAGCTGGCTCCATGTTTGGCCGGCTCAATGTTGATTGGCTGAGAAGATGGCTTCCCAGCCAATCGGCATGTAGCCGGCTTCCCGGTAAATCAGGAAGCCGGGGGGCTTGTCATTACCTGCTGCCTGGCTTCCTGATTGCCCAGGAAGCCATCTCCATGCCAGTAGAAGCACTGGTATCAGTACTCGGTATCAGCGAGTACTGACAGCAAAATATCGGCAATCAGGAAGCTAGGCGGTGAGTAATGACCCGGCTTCCTGATTGGCCAGGACGGTGGCTCAGGGCTGATTAGTCGGAAAGCCGGCTTCGCAGCCAATCAGGAAGCTGGGAGGTGGGTCATTACTCGCCGCCTGGCTTCCTGATTGCTTGGGAAGCCAGGTCTATGTTCCCCTACGGCACTGCAGGTCAGAGGAAAAATTCCGGTATCGGGGGTAAGTATCGGAACATTTGTGCGAGTACTCGCCCAAATACTCAGTATCGGCAGCGGTACTAGTATCAGTATCTGTGCATCCCTACTACATAGCATATAGAACACTAGAGGAGGATAGAGGAGAACCTTCACAGACACTAGTTGACATCACATATTTGGGACTCTATCTGCCAGACGTGCCGAGATTCTTTCGTTGACAAAGGTCCAATGAATTGTACGCTTTACTTTCTCGAAGGGAATCAATGGAGACATCCACAACTTTGCCACCGTCTGTTCGGCAGCAGTGAGACCATGCAATAGGAATTGATGTTTGCGGGAGAGCCCAGCACGAGGGAGGTTAAGCAAAACCACCTTCGGGTCTAGTGACAGCGTTGTATCTAGTAAACTGGAAAGAAAATCAAAAACTTGAGTCCAAAATCTTTGAGCCTTGGGACATTGCCACCATACGTACATATAGGAGCCCACTTCTCCACAATCTCAGAACCACAAACCGGCATGACCCGGAAAAAAAGCCCGATGTCGGCTGGGCACCAAATACCACCTGTAAAGTAGCTGGTAATGGGGGGTACATTTACTAGTTTAACATTTGATTGGTTCCCACCAAACTGAACATATGGAACAATCTTCTTTCTCCCTCTGCAGGTGTATTGGGAGAACGGGGCTCAGATCACCTCTCCTCATGATAAGGAGATCCTGCAATGTGTGGAAGAAGATCCAAAACCCTGGGCTGATGCCTGGTGTGAGAGCCTGGCCGACACCAGCCCACTAAGCAAAGATCCCCTGGAGGAGATCACAAAGGGTTACATGGAAGACCTGCAGGCCGTCTGTTTCCACAGGTAATTCAGAGTGTAATGAGCACGGGTGGAGGGGACGCTGCAAGGGTAACCCTGGAGTTTAGCTTTATTCGGTGACGCTATTTTCTTAGGGCAGGTTCACACCATTTTCCAGACCTGGTCCGGAAAATGGTGTGAACCTGCCGCAGTTCCAGGGCATTCCGGACCAGACAAAATGAGACGTGCAGTATGTTTCTGGTCTGGAACGGACTGCGCCGGTGTGGACAGAGGCCAGACATAGTATCGGGATACATTAGGAGTCCGGAAACAATCTGGTCTGGTCTGGAGATGATCTGGAGGTGGTGTGAATGGGGCCTTAGGCCTTGAGGTTTTTCTGCAGGTATGTTTTTGACTTGAGTTCCTCCCAGGCCGGCTCCCCTAATCAGGATGAGAAGCGGGATGCGGTAGCTATTTATGTGCCTTTTGAAGAATCCCCACTCAGTCCAGGCTCCTGCATAAGCCATTAAGGGCATTGGTGCAGTGGTTGAGGCACGCTGGGGCATGTCATGGCCTGTCTATGCAACTCTTCAGTAGACAAAAGGTCAAAACAGATCGTCGCCTGAGCTGAGCTACTGCGGGTCACTGCTGAGACAGAAGTAGACAAAGGTCTCGTTCACACCTTGGCGTATTGCATATGCGCGTCTGTACCGCGATTCGCGGTAAAAAGTCGTGCGACAAACGCGTGTTTCCAAAGGCTACTTGGCTGTATCCCAATGGAAACGCGCAACAAAATGGCCCAAAGTAGTACATGTACCTTTTCAGGCGTGGGCCGTTTTGTAGCGCGTTAGGGACGGGTGGAAATACGCCAAGGTGGGAACGAGACCATTGAATACAATGGGATTTATATTTTTGAGCGTTTTGTAGAGTGTTCGTCGAGCGTAGAACACGCTACAAAACGTTCAGGTGTGAACGAGGGCTAAAGGGTCAAAGAATGCATCTTTTCATTGTTAAATTCACAGCATGGATAGGGGACCCCCCCAACCCCCTTTCTCTGTTGGGCTATTGAATTCCGACAGCGGCGGGCGTACACCAGAGATCACATCGCAGTGCAACACACAAAGCTGCTGTGTGGAGATCTGAAAGGGCGCATCACTCCGATCCCATTGGAGCTCACACAGACACTAGCCTGCACGCTATAAGAAGTGTCTTTGTGTGAACGAGGCCTTGGACTTGGCTCATATGATCTCCGAGGACATGGTTTTGGAAACCGTAGCCTACTTTATATTTCCACCTGGGTATACAAAGTATAAGGCTGCAAGTAACACTATCTGCACATAATGAGTAGAGACTGCTAGCTAGGGTGCAGTTCCTTCCCAATTACAAATCCCAGGGCTTCCAGTATCTCCATTGTTCTGTTTAGATCCCCAGGGCATTAACCCTGTGACAACCAGCACAGAAGTCTGCTCTCAGAAGCTTTAGGGACCGTTTATACTACGGCCATTCTTCACGGTGTGTTTAATGTGCCTTGCATTAAGCAGCCTATTTATTATGAATGGGCTGCAAATGCATCTTATTGCACCATAACTGCACACGTGAAATTTTTTTGAGAATGCAGCGCACCACAACACACAACATATGAGCTTTGATGCGCTGCCGTGCACTCGTGTTGCCCACTTTAACATAGTATGTTGACGTGCCATTCACCAAGAATAACCCGCATTGAACTGCATGCTTTAGTGAATCGCATAAGTCTGAATTGGCCCCTTAAGATGAATTCACACCTTTCTAGGCTTGTTTTCATGTGCTACCAATGTCCCTAATAGGTCTTATTGCGTTGGAGCACCAGACGAGAGACGGCGCATGTCAATGCCATCGCACAGATGTGAACTAGCACCACTAAAAATAATGGTCATCGTGCAGCACTGACATGTGATAAAGCGGAACAGGGCACAAAATATTTAATTTAAATATATTCTTTAATAGCCAAAGGATATAAATCCACTCTGTGTGCACCAAATGCCTTTGCAAAACCCTGTGCAGAGAGCAGAGCTGTGACGGGCCCAGCAGGCCACACCTAAATACAGACTGCCTGCTGAAAACTATAGCAGGGGGTGCAGACTCAAACAGTCACCCTGCACAAGGAGAGAGAGCAACAATGACCGGTCTTTATTACAGGAGGGGGCGGAGACCAGACTAGTCACCCTGCACAAGGAGAGAAAGCAGCAGTGACCGGTCTTTATTACAGGAGGGGGCGGAGACAAGACCAGTCACTCTGTACAAGGAGAGAGAGAAGCAGTGACCGGTCTTTATTACAGGAGGGGGCGGGGACAAGACCAGTCACCCTGCACAAGTATATAAATCAGCAGTGAGCGGTCTTTTTTTTTTAAAGGAGGGGGCAGAGTCGAGACCAGTCACCCTGCACAAGGAGGGAGAGCAGCAGTGAGCGATCTTTATTACAGGAGGGGGCGGAGACAAGACCAGTCACTCTGTACAAGGAGAGAGAGCAGCAGTGACCGGTCTTTATTACAGGAGGGGGAGGAGACAAGACCAGTCACCCTGCACAAGTATATAAATCAGCAGTGACCGGTCTTTATTACAGGAGGCTCCAAGTCTCACAGTGGATTACAGTACAGATCTGGAAGAAGGAAAGTGTTGTTACCCTAAAAATAGGAAGTATGTGAACAAGGACAGTCTTAGCAGGATCACCAGGGATTGTTTCAGTGAAAGCAGCAAAGCTTGTATGCGATTTTAATGACCGGTATTGCATATCATTTAGCACCTTGGTTCTCAACAGGTGGGTCGTGACCCAAAAGTGGGTCGCGACCTCGTGTTCAGTGGGTCACTGCATGCCTTCTACTGCACTAGGTGAGAGGCTCCTCTGCCTCCCCTAGCGCAGCACTGCCAGTTCTCTTCCCAAGCAGCCATTCAGAATATGCTGCCCAGTGCCGAGTGTCAGCTTGAGGTGGGGTGGGATGGGGCTATGGCCGCAAAGGGAGCTCCATCCATCCATACATTGCTTACAGCTCCCTCGTGTCCTGTAGAGGTGCCTGGACTGGACTGACGCCACATTCTGGCTCCCTTCCTCAAGGCAGAAAACATGGTTATGTTTTCTGCCTTGAGGAAGGGACCCTGCGCGGCCCCGAAACGTCGGTTTCTGTCCATTAAAGGGACATATTTTGCTTTCATTATTGAGTGCTGGTGATTCCCTGCTTGTTCTATGTCTGCACGGCGCCATCCGTGAACCACTATCACTGCGAGCACCATCTTTTCTTATCTGGCTGGGAGTGCTGTGAGGTGTGCGGAGGGCTCCCCCAACGACCTGCATTCTGGCTCCCGACACCCCTGCAGAGCTGTACAAGCAATGCACTTATGGATGGAGCTCCGTCACAGCACAGCAGCCCACATTGGACCCCAGGCTAAGGATCCGCTCCAGTTCTTGTAAGGTAGGGAGACTGGGTGGACATTAAAAAAGAGAAAAGGAAACATTTTTTTTGAGTGTGTAGACTAGTACAGTCCCACGCGATTAACGCACTGTACCATGGAATCACACCTACTACGCATTCTAGTGTGCGAGGTGCGTTGTGTTGCCATTGATTTGAATGGTACTGCAAACGCACCTTCCACCCTCATTTCGATCGCCCGCACCGGAACCCGCGGTACCGCAATGCCGTGCGTTCCAGTGCAGTGAGACCTAGGTCGCGACTTAATGACCAAGGACAAATGTGGGTCCTGAGGTTACACAGGCCGAGAACCAGTGATTTAGCAGACATTTAATAACCATAGGACACGTCTCTATCAGACTCTGAGGCACGGTCTGTGGGCTCTCTGCTCTCACAAGGTATATGGCTGGTGTGACATGCAGAGGCGGTGTTTGGCAGTGAAGGGGTTAGACAATGTTTTCCCCGGGAGAGGATTATTCATAGACAATCTCATTAATGCGCCAGACATGGCAGCCTATGGGGACTGACTTTCCATTGGAGGAGGTGGATGGAAGCCTTCTCTCCGGAGGATCCGTGACGTCCTATTATTGTGTAATATCTTTTATTTCTTCCATTCTGCAGCTAACGCTAAAGTTGGCCATACACGGCTTGAATTTTGCTGGCTTGACTGGAGTTCGAGCTGTATTTGGGACTGCCGGCACCACTCCACTCAACAAATATGATGGACTTCTGTTGCAGGAGCTGGGCCGGCAATTGTTGCACGAACAGTGACCACAGCCAATCAGCTGCACACCCACCACCATCAAAATACAATAGCTCAGCAAGGGAGATCCCCCCCCCCCCCCGCCTTTCGTCTT
>NW_017307890.1:92287-104312 GCF_000935625.1 Nanorana parkeri
GGGGCGATCCCCCCCCCCCCCGTCTATGCTGCTTAGCGTGACTGAGGGATTCAAGCATTTTGTAGTAGTGTCTGGCCAATTTAAGGGCTCGTCCCCATCAGCTCCACCTGGACATACCCCTCAATAGCAAACATTCATACATAAGTGTTAGCAAGGGAGTCCATTTGTGACCATGTTTTGCGCCCTTCTAGGCATCTGGGAGGAGATTGTAGGATTGGGGGACGGCTGGCAGCATTGGGCTTTAACATTTTGCAATGCAAGAGCAGCATGCCTATGAATCGTGGGGCCCCATTGGGCTAATGTCAATGGAACACTCACCCACGTGACTTCTCTCTATAGAGGCCGCCAGTGTCCGTTGTGACAATAGGATTTGTTGGGCCTGATATTCATGTCTCCTTTATATGATCTCTGTCTCGTTTCTCTCGCAGGGAGCTGAACCAGAAGACCTCAATGAAGTTTGTCCACACCTCATTTCACGGAGTTGGTCACGACTACGTACAGTCAGCTTTCAAAGTGTTCGGCTTTAACCCCCCCATTCCCGTCGCCGAGCAGAAGGACCCCGACCCAAACTTTTCAACTGTGAAATGCCCGAATCCTGAGGAAGGAGAGTGTGTCCTGGTAAGCGGGCTCTCTGTGACTAGGTTACATTGGGGGTGATTGCTACAGCTCAGTCTTTTTTTTTTTTTTTTTTTAACCACCTGCTGTCCGGCCGTTGTAATTAAACGGCCAGACAGTGGCTTCTTGAATGCGGGTGGGCGTTTTTAAATGTCCCGCTAGGCGGCGGGCACGAGCGGGAATTCAGTCTGCACTGTAAACAGCTAGCGTCTGTAGAGACGTCCGATCGCTTGTAATAAGCATGCGGGTGTGCGGCCTCCGCCGCAGGCGCTGCTGGCGATCCCGAGCTCCGCTGTGCCCAGTGTGACAGCAGCACACTGAGCACAGCAGCTCTGCGGCCGGTGATCAGTACACGAGCTCCGTTTGATCTCCTCTCCTCTTCTGAATGCAGGCAGTGATGTGTATTACATCACTTCCTGCATTCAGTGTCACTCTCCGGTACAGAAACCGGAGAGAAGCTGGTGAAGCAGGTGTTTGCTTCATCAGCTTCTCTGCGGGTCCCTAGGTGACATTAGCGGTCTTAAAGACCCCTGATGTCTCCATAAAGAGGACCTGTCACTGAAAATTGGCTATCACAAAGGGGGCCCTATGTGATAGCAATAAAGTTAAGTGAAAAAAAAAATGTTTAAAAAAATTAGTTACTTTTAATTTTTTTATATATTTTTTTTGTAACATATAAAGGTAATAAAAAAAAGTAAACCATTTTTTTTAAGTCCCCCGCCCTCCACATAAACTTGCAAACATGCGTCCAGTGCGCCTTAGTGCGTAAACGACTTGCATCCATTACGCCACACATGTTACGTATGGCCGCGAACGTCGCAGTGAGAGCAATCATTGTAGGGCCATCAATCCCTGATAACACTAAACTGATGAGCGGTAAAAGCATTTAAAGCGTCGCCTATGGTTAATTTTGGGTATGGTCGTTTTGTGCGAGTTCGCGGATGCGCGCAATTTTAAAGCTTAACATGTTTGGTGTCTTATCTACCCGACGTGACCCCGTCTTTTATATTTTGCCAAAAATTTGGGTAATAAGAACTGTTTTATAACATAACGTAGGGAAAACAGTTTTTTCCAAATTTTCGGTACTTTTTTCATATAGTAAAAAATAAAACCCCCAGTGGTGATTAAATACCACCAAAAGAAATCTCTATCTGTCCCCAAAAAAATGGTATAAAATTAATTTCAGTACAGCGTTGCATGACGGAATAAACGTACCGCAGCACTGAATACTGTAAAATGGCCTGGACAGGAAGGGGGTGTAACACCCCGGGCAGCAAGTGGTTAAATAAATTCTTTGTCATTTTTATCCATTAAGCATGGAACAACACAGGTAAATGTAGTATAACATTACACAACAAAGACCACATAGGTAAGGGAAGGACATACAGTTCAACCTCGGTCAATGCAGTCACTTAAAGTGTGGCGATTCTCTGTACCCTTGAAGGACATGCCATACGTTAATTAGTGTTCATCACCTTGGTGTGGTGGGTAGAAGTATATATATACCGGCATCGTAAGTTCTGCCAGATGTGGCAGGTTGTACATTTCGGGTACCCCAGTTGTGTTCTCTGGGACGGGTCCGAGGGTATGGGGAGGGGAAAGCATACAAAAGGAGGGTAGGGGGTTTGGGACAGGCAGAAGTGAAGAGAGGAAGGAGCAGTCTAGGGGCGTGGGTGTAAGGTGGGCTTTACTCAAGAGGCCATGATGGCACAGTATTCGGCCGTTGTGAAATCGTCCCAGTAAAACCAGGTGTTCGCGAATTTGGCGGAGGTACCCCTGATGGAGCTGGTGAGGTCCTCCATGGTTCTGATGTCATTTATTTTGATAAACCAGAGTCGGATCGAGGGTAGGGCTTCCTGTCTCCACAGCAACGGTATACATGCATGTGCCGCATTTAGTAGCTGTACCAGCACTGACCTGGAGTACCCCTTCAGTGGAAAATGGTTATGGTGGAGGAGGAAGACTGCCGGATCTCCCGGGATTTGGTGGTCAGTAAATTTCTGGGATATCTGTCTCACCCGAGTCCAAAAAGACGTCAGTCTCGGGCGGGACCAGAATATATGAAGCATGTCTGCAGGAGAGGAGGCGCACCGCCAACATACATCCGGCACTTTGCCATATATCTGGTGAAGTCTGTGGGGAGTTCTGTACCAGCGAGTCAGGATTTTGTAGCCCGACTCCTGGTATTTGTTACAGATAGATGACTTCAGGGAGAGCCGTAGGAGCTTGGCCTGGTCGGTTTGTGAGAACTGGAGCCCCAATTCCCTCTCCCGTTGCCCAAGAAAGCGCAGCGGTGAGTCCAGGTCCGCCTCTACCACCAATTTGTAGCAGAAGGATAGTGTCTTGGCTATGGGTCCCGTGTCAGTGCAGGCGCGTTCGAAGTCGGAAAGGGTCGGGCACAGCGGGTGCAGGGAGCGAGGATAGAAAGTGGGAAAGCTGAAGCTGTCGCCAGAAACCGGGGTCTCCCACCTCCGTTTCAAGTACAAGGACTCGCAGGGATTGCCATTGAGTGTCCTGGCGGAAATGCATCGGCCTAAACCACCCCAGGGCTGGAAGGCGGCGGAATAAGCCGCCCTCCAGACCCAGGAGGAACTCCGAGTTACCAATGACAGGGTACATAGGTGAGGGGGACAAATGTTTCTCCCTGAACGCCGTCTGTGCCATCCGCCAAGTAGGGCCCACCGTCGGCTGGGTTCTTAGTTGTTTGGGAAGAGTTCCCACACCATGGTAGAGCTGGTAGAGGGATTGAGGTCACTAACTGTTCCAGTGCCACCCACTTTTTGGTTTCTCCGTGCCGACACCAGTCCACGACGCAAGTCAAGTGGGACGCCATGTAATAAAGGTAGAGGTCGGGGAGGGCCAAGCCCCCTGCCAGCTTAGGTCGTCGAAGAACCAACAGTCTAAGCCTGTGGGTCTTACCTGCCCAGATGAAGGATGTGATTGCGGCTTGCAACGAGCGGAAATAGGATCGCGGGTTATGTATCGGAAGGGCCTGAAAGGGATAGAGGAAACGTGGAAGGATGTTTTGTTTAATAACATTACATCGTCCAGTCCACGAAAACGTATTCCTGGCCCACCCCTCTAGGTCCGACTTAACCTTCAGAAGCCAGGGCGGGAAGTTAGGACTATACAGTTGTGTAAGGTCTTGAGGGAGCCTCACGCCCAGGTACTTGAGGGAGGTGGGGGACCATTGGTAGGGAAAGTTTCACTAGATACGCGGTAACATCTGTATGGGTACTGTCAAATTTAGGGCTTCCGATTTTTAGGTGTTGATATGGAAATTGGAGAGTTCGCCGTATTGGCGCAAGGCCGATGCCAGGTTGGGTAGCGTCGTGTCAGGGGAGGAAATGAAAAATAATAGGTCATCTGCGTAAGCAGCTATTTTATGTTGATGGGGGCCCACGGTGATGCCCCAGATGTCTGGATGGGCCCGAATGGACCGAAGCAGCTGTTCAAGCGTCAAGGTGAAAATGAGGGGGGAGAGTGGGCAACCCTGTCTGGTGCCGTTACCTATAGTGAAGGGGTCGGATAGGTTACCGTTGACACTTACTCTGGCCGTGGGTGCAGAGTATAGAGCGAGTGTCCATGAGACCAAGCCCGATGTGCTCTAGGGTGAGGCGAAGGAAGGACCAGTCGACCCTGTCGAAGGCCTTCTCCGCGCCAGTCGACAAAAGGAGACTAGGGGAGGACTTCGACCGGGCCGAGTGGATGATATTAAGGGCGCGAATAGCCGTATGGCGTGAACCTTGCCAAAAAGCTTGATGTCCACGTTTAGGAGCGAAATAGGGCGGTAACTGGGGCAAACCGTGGGATCCTTATTCGGTTTAGGGATCACTGTTATGTGGGCTGACAGGGGGTCCCTGGGAAGGGTGTGTAGCTCTCGGATCGAGTTCCAGACCGCAAGCATACGTCCATGGAGCGAAGTGGGAAACTTTTTTGTACTATGTGAGAGTGAACCCATAAGGGCCCGGGGCCTTGCCCCTGTTGGTTTGCTTGATGGCTGCCTCCAGCTCCTCCATGGACGATCGTACCTCAGGGGGCATGCATGGCATAGTCGACTCCTCTAGGTAGGTACAAATGCGCCGTTGTCGTGCGGTCGTGGCAGATGTATTCTGAGGGCATGGGAGGTTATAGAGGGTGGCATAGTAATCGTGGAAAGCGGCGGCCGATAGGTGGCAAGGGTGTCCTGAGGGGGATTTAATCACCGGGATAAATGTTAGTGCGCGCTGCTGGCGCAGTGCTTGGGCAAGGGAGCGGCTGAACTGATTCCCATATTCGTAGAAGTGCCTACGGCACCTGGTGAGGCTGGCTTTGGCCCTGTCCATTCCCAGCCAATCAGCATTGAGCCGGCCAAACAGAATGGAGTCGGCTTCCCGGGTAATCAAGAAGCCGGGCGGTGGGTAATGACACCGCCTGGATCCCTGATTGCCTAGGAAGCCGGCTCTATGCTACCGGAAGTACCGGTGAGTACCGAAATATAAATATCGGTACTTGTACTCGATACCGGAAAACCGTTATCGGTGCATCCCTAATCCAAGCACTGCTTCCATTTATATGTTGACTTGAATCATCACTAAATACCTGC
The DNA here is from genome assembly GCF_000935625.1 of Nanorana parkeri. Taxonomy (NCBI): domain Eukaryota; kingdom Metazoa; phylum Chordata; class Amphibia; order Anura; family Dicroglossidae; genus Nanorana; species Nanorana parkeri. The sequence goes on from NW_017307890.1 coordinate 97,488, forward strand.
TGATCCTGCCAGTCCCTATGCCTTCCTGTAGGTCTCTGACCACACTAAGCATGGAAGAAGATCTGCGTTGGGATGGTCAGTTTTTATTCCTTTAACTTCTACTTGGATCTACAGGACACCGTACCATTGCACCTACATGCCTCCTAGCTCCATAGTCAGCCTGCCTGACACCTGCCTTGGTTGTAGGTAAAGCATTGCACTATAGTATGGGGGATGTGAATGTAGCCTTACACTTGGCTTCCAATGGTTCCTCAGGCTGGGTTCACACCTGGGCGTTTTTCAGCGCTGATCGAAGCGCTGAAAAACGCTCAAGCAGTGAAAACCTATTAACTCCTATGGGCATGGTTCCCACCTGGGCGTATTTCAGCGTGTTGTGACGCGCTGAGAAACGCCCTACGCCCGAAAAAGTACAGTAGCTTCTTTGGGCGGATTTCAGCGCCCAAAGAAGCTCCTGTACTATTTTTCGGGCTTAGGGTGTTTTTTCAGCACGTATCCATTGGTATTCCCGAGTGTGGCCTTGTCCGCGATCCCGCTGTGTCCTCCATCCGCTGTCGTCTTCCTGGGTTCCGTCCCTTGCGAGCGTCTGCGTCGCAGGGTCGGGCGGAACCGGCGGGAAGTTAAAAAAGTTAAAAGGATAGAGAAAAAGAGGAAAAAAAAAAAAATCATACCGCCAAGTGTCGAAATCGCGTTTCAATCGCGCTAAAAACGCACCTATTTGGAACGCCCAGGTGTGAACCCAGCCTCAGGGGTTGACTTGGAAAGAGAATAAAGACATGTAAGCTGATTCTGGAAGTATGGCGGTAACAGGTTTTCCCTTGTCCCCTAGGACCTGTCTCTCAGGCTGGCGGAGAGGGAGGGGGCCCGGGTGGTGCTGGCTACGGACCCCGATGCCGATAGGTTGGCTGTAGCTGAACTACAAGACTCGTAAGTGCTTTGTAATTTCTCTTCCTACTTTTCACGAATCACATATTGTACAGACAGCGATCCTCCTTTATAGACGACGGGGCAGAGGAAACCTTTTAAACCTAGTTATGAATCAGATTTAGATGTCTTACTTCATGCACACTGAATACAGTGTGCATGCACGACGCTGGCTTCTCATGATGGGTTTTCTAAAGAGAGCCTAAAACAATGGCTGCTTGCTTTAAGATTGCTTCTCTCTAATTGAAACGGCATAGGACTCTCTGAACAGGTCAGTGGTGTGTAAATTTCAGCTTGAGCTCGAGCCTTTTTCTCGGTGAAGCAGCTAAGGATAGCCTGGGGGAAACATGAAAAGGATCCCAAAGCTGCATCAGCTGGCTGGAATTGTTCACCTGCAGTTTAAATCTGCCAAATACATTCAAAATGCATGAAAAAGGTGGACAGAGTCTTCCAGTTCATTTTCTTTAGAAAGCAGCCACAGCCTGATAGAAAAGCCTGTCCCCTGCCCACAAGCTGCAGAGGAGGACCCTTGGTCTCTGTGTGGAAGCAGCGGTCTCTCTGCAGAGGTTTGACACGTCTCCTGCTGAGTCTGACCTATAGCTCTGCAATCAGCAAAGTGTGCGGGACCTCTTCACAGAGACCACTGCTTCCACGTAGCGAGCCCTGAGGCTTTAGTTCAAGCCTTAGGTCTCAGATCAGCATTTCTCAAGCCAGGTGACCATAACACCCCAGCACCGTGCAGGCCGTCTGCCAGGGTCCTAGCAACCGGTGACATCATTGGTTGCTAGGACGCTGTCAGTCGGCCCTCAGTGTGCTTGGATGCTTTGGTGCACAGACCATAATAACTAATCAGGCCGTGTTCAAGGAAGTACATATCACCCGAGACGGGATTCAGGGGAAGGGCAGCCAAGCAAACTGTGTGTCCTGGCATCTGGGACCCGCACAGCTTGCTTGATTTGGGGGGACTTTAATGTGCAGCGGGGGGGGGTTCTAAAGCCAAGGGGGTTCCTGATGTAAAAGGGGGGGGGGCTCTTATGTGAAGGGGGAACTCTGATGTTAAGAGGGATCTCATCTTGCACTAATGTGCCTCAAGATTTTGCACACTTTTAAATAGGAATGCACCGATACTGGTATCTGTGCCGATACCGAGTATTTGGGCGAGTACTCGCACTTGCCCAAATGCTCCCGGTATCGGGAAGCCGAGCAGGAAGCCATTACACACCGCCTGGCTTCCTGATTAGCCGGGAAGCCAGTTCCATGCTCCCTTGTCACCAGGGAGCATGTACAGGTAATGACTTGGCCGGGAAGCCGGCTCCACGCTCCCTCGTCACTTGGGGACAGTTTCCCGAAATCTGGGCGGCATGTAATGACTCGCTGCCCGGCTTCCTGATTGGTTGGGAAAGTGGGCAATCAAGAAGCTGAGCCGGCGAGTTATTACACGCCCCCCCCAGCTTCCTAATCGGCCAGAAAGCCAGCTCCATGCTTCCTTGTCACCTGCTGACGAGGCGGCATGGAGCCGGCTAATCAGGAAGCCAGGTGGGGAGTCATTACACGCCGCCCATATTCCGGGAAACTGTCCCCAAGTGACGAGGCGGCATGGAGCCGGCTAATCAGGAAGCCAGGTGGGGAGTCATTACACGCCGCCCATATTCCGGGAAACTGTCCCCAAGTGACGAGGCGGCATGGAGCCGGCTAATCAGGAAGCAGGGCGGCGAGTCATTACACGCCGCCCATATTCCGGGAAACTGTCCCCAAGTGACGAGGCGGCATGGAGCCGGCTAATCAGGAAGCAGGGCGGCGAGTCATTACACGCCGCCTGGTTTCTTTAATGGGACTTCCGGTATCGGTATTCGGTGTTGGTGAGTACTGAAAAGAAAATATCGGTACTCCTATTCCATACCGAAAAACTGTTATCGGTGCATCCCCAGTATTGAAGGATGCCGTGAAGGTGTCTAGGGGGAGAGGTGGAGGCCGCCCCTTGCTGTCTTTTTAAAGCCAAACTCCAGCTCAGTTTCGGATGGACTGTGATTGGTGCCGGCGACCTTGTTGGAGAGATTTCAGGTCACTTCTGGTCCCTCTGACTTCAGGACAAGACATGGGGGAAGCGGCCGTCCTCAGGGCAGACACATACGGTAATAAGTAGTGAAGGATGAGGATGATGATGACCATATAAAGCACCAGAGGTCCTATCATTGCGTCCCCCATGGGTTCCCTTCTTGTCTTGCAGAGGCCGGTGGAAGGTGTTCACAGGGAACGAGCTGGCGGCTCTCCTCGGCTGGTGGATGTTCTTCTGCTGGCAGAGATCGGAGGGGACATGCGAGCCCAGGGACGTGCATATGTTGGCCACCACCGTCTCTTCCAAAATCCTGCAAGCCATCGCCACACGTGAGGGCCTACACTACGAGGTGAGAGGAGGGGGGATACTTCGAGAGCCTGTGCGGGGACCATTCCTGGAATAGTAAGTTTGAAGTCGTATTACAAGCGGAGAAATAAAAACTGCAAATCGCCATTTCAGATACTTTCCTGTGATTTCACCTGGAGTTTGTCAGACTTTGACCCCACACTGGTATATAACGGGGCTGCGTGAGCCTCCTTGTGTATAGCCGAGGATAGGGGGGATGGGCGGAGCGCTCATTGCAAGAAGTCCTGATATGCTCAAAAATCGGGGAACATTAGCAGTTGGACAAAGTGTTCTAACCGTCAGGTTGGTTTCTTCCCTGAGATCTGTCAGATGAATCTGCCATCAGCTGCCTATAGACATCATGGATGCTGATCAGCTGGCAATGGAGGCCGGGTCAGCTGTCAGTCCTTTCATGTCTATGGGCACCTGATGGACATTTCTTGTCATCCCTTAATCTGACCTCCGTCCTCCCCTTCAGTCTTGTATCTGACCTCCGTTCTTCCCATTAGTCTTGTATCTGACCTCCGTGCTACTCTTCAGTCTTGTATCTGACCTCCGTCCTCCCCTTCAGTCTTCTATCTGACCTCCGTCCTCCGCTTCAGTCTTGTATCTGACCTCCATCCTTCCCCTCAGTCTTCTATCTGACCTCCGTCCTTCCCTTCAGTCTTCTATCTGACCTCCGTCCTTCCCTTCAATCTTCTATCTGACCTCCGGCCTTCCCTTCAGTCTTGTATCTGACCTCCGTCCTTCCCTTCAGTCTCCTATCTGACCTCCGGCCTTCCCTTCAGTCTTGTATCTGACCTCCGTCCTTCCCTTCAGTCTTCTATCTGACCTCCAGCCTTCCCTTCAGTCTTGTATCTGACGCCAACTCCTCCAAACTAACATCTGTTTATCAAGGCATTTTAATATTTGCATAACTCCTCCCAAGAGCCCGCCCACTGCTTGCATCAGGCTGAGGGCTCTTTAGACGAGTACTGAGGCAGGGTGCTGCGATGGTTTCAGGAAGCTATATACAGCCCCGATCTGCCTGCATTGCACAGAGAAGCACATAGACCCGGTGATGACATCACTGAGACTAAAATAAGGTTTGTAATGAAAATGTAAAGGTCTTGTTGGAAAATGTCATTAGCATGTTGATGAGGGGGAGGGGGAGGGAGGAACCAAAGAAGGTAAATAGCAGCAGATTAAACGTCAGGGTTTTCTTTTCCAGGATACTCTGCCCGGGTTTAAATGGATCGGAAACCGAGTGAAGGATCTCTTGGATAAAGGGAAAACCGTCCTGTTTGCTTTTGAGGAATCGATAGGTGAGTCGTCATTCCTTGCGAGTAGGGATGCACCGATACCGATACTAGTATTGGTGCCGATACAGAGTATTTGAGGTAGTACTCGTACTCGCCCAAATGCTCCGATCCCGTTCCCGAAGCTGGAACTTCCAGTCAGAGGGAGATTTCCTCTGACCAGCAGTGCCGTGAGGGAACATGGAGTCGGGTAGCCGGCTCCATGCTGTTTGGCCGGCTCAATGCTGATTGGCCGGGAATCCGGCTTCCCAGCCAATCAGTTTCGAGCCGGGCAAACAAATCTGATAATATGGTGACACTACCCCCCCCACCCTGCAGACAAATCATTCCCCTCACATAGATCCTTAGCAGCATTCATTACCGTACCAGTCCCTCGGACAGCTGGGCATGCGCCACTCTCCCCGGATCTGCCCACGTCTCCTGTATGCACATCGCCCGCGTGATCGTGCGCATGCACAGGATTTCTGATTGAGAGCCTTAAGCAGTCTGCGCATTCGCAGTAGCAGGCTGAGGGCCGATCACGCGGGCGCTGTACACACAGGAGTTGTGGGCAGATCCTGGAGAGCCCGGAGAGCGGTGTCTGCCCAGCTGGCCGAGGGACTGGTATGGTAATGACGGCTGCTGAGGATCTATGTGAGGGGAATGAGGTGCCTGCAGGGTGGGGGTCGTGTCACCATATTGACCGGCCTCGATGCCGATTGGCTGGGAAGCCGGCTTCCCGGCCAAACAGAATGGAGTCGGCTTTCTGGGCAATCAAGAAGCCGGGCGGTGGGTAGTGACATGCTGCCTGGCTTCCTGATTGCCCGGGAAGCAGGCTCTATGCTACCGGAAGTACTGGTATCGGTTTATCCCTACTTGCAACCTTATAATCTCACATTCTGTCCTCCATATAGTGTGTGTGTGTGGTGTGTGTGTGTGGTGTGTGTGGTGTGTGTGTCTACAAATCCCATGATGCCTTTGTCTCCAGGAGTCCTGCCTGTAGTTGTAATCTTGCAATGTCTCATGGGATTTGTAGTTCCACAACAGCTGGAGTGCCACAGTATGCCTACCCCTGGTTTTAGGATATGTCTGATTGAGAATTGTACTGGGCCATCTGCTCTTTTGTGGGAAAGGGTATTGGGCTGTACTGAGCCCTTACCTGCAGCATCATCTCTCTCCCTCCCCACAACCCCCCATCACCACATATCTCTCTGCTGACATAGAAATCATTGCTTTGGGTAATTTACCTCCCTTTTTTTTTCTCCAGGTTACATGTGTGGGACAGCCGTGCTGGACAAAGATGGAGTCAGCGCGGCGGCGGTGGTTGCAGAAATGGCCGCTTACCTAGACAGCATCAAAACTAATCTAAAACAACAACTCACCCAAATCTATGAGACGTGAGTGTGCACAATACATGGAATCATTGCATGGCCAGTGGTGACATCTAGTGGTCACAGAACCCCATTACAGCTCACCCAGATCTATGAGACGTGGGTGTGCACAATACATGGAATCATTGCATGGTCAGTGGTGACATTTAGTGGTCACAGAACCCCATTACAGCTCATCAGATCTATGAGACGTGAGTGTGTACAATACATGGAATCATTGCATGGTCAGTGGTGACATTTAGTGGTCACAGAACCCCATTACAGCTCATCCAGATCTATGAGACGTGAGTGTGCACAATACATGGAATCATTGCATGGTCAGTGGTGACACCTAGTGGTCACAGAACCCCATTACAGCTCATCAGATCTATGAGACGTGAGTGTGTACAATACATGGAATCATTGCATGGTCAGTGGTGACACCTAGTGGTCACAGAACCCCATTACAGCTCATCAGATCTATGAGACGTGAGTGTGTACAATACATGGAATCATTGCATGGTCAGTGGTGACATCTAGTGGTCACAGAACCTCATTACAGCTCATCCAGTGACACCTAGTGCTCACAGAACCCCATTACATTTTACCCAGAGAACCCCATTACATTTTACCCAGATCTAATGAGACGTGAGTGTGTACAATACATGGAATCATTGCATGGTCAATAGTGACATCTACTGGTCACAGAACCCCATTACAGCTCACCCAGATCTATGAGACGTGAGTGTGTTCAGTACAGTAAACTCCCAGTTATCCAGCACCCATGGGGATTGGTAGATGCTGGATAACTGTAGTAGTTTCTGTTTGCTTGAGAGTTACTATTAACTCTCAAGCA
>NW_017307890.1:105055-106660 GCF_000935625.1 Nanorana parkeri
CTCCTCCCCCCCCCCTCCTCCCTTCCCCACCCCATTTATCTGCTGGCTAGATTCTGCTATTGGCTATTTCAAATTGCCATAGACAAAAGCAAGCTGGCTAATGCATATGCCCACTGCCTGTTTACATTCACCTGCCAGCTGAGAAATCTAGCCGTGGGCCTCAGCAAGATTTAAACAGAATAAATGTAGTTTGTAGTTGCTAACACATTTTTTTAGTGTGCACATGTCCATCAAGCAACCGTCAAAAAAAATTGACATTTTTTCTGGAGTTCTGGTTGCTTGAATGCCGGATAATAGGAGTTTACTGTACATGGAATCATTGCATGATCAATGGTGACATCTAGTGGTCACAGAACCTCATTACAGCTCATCCAGATCTATGAGACGTGAGTGTGCACAATACATGGAATCATTGCATGGCCAGTGGTGACATCTAGTGGTCACAGAACCTCATTACAGCTCATCCAGATCTATGAGACGTGAGTGTGTTCAATACATGGAATCATTGCATGGTCAGTGGTGACATCTGGTGGTCACAGAACCCCATTACAGCTCATCCAGATCTATGAGACGTGAGTGTGTTCAATACATGGAATCATTGCATGGTCAGTGGTGACACCTAGTGGTCACAGAACCTCATTACAGCTCATCCAGATCTATGAGACGTGAGTGTGCACAATACATGGAATCATTGCATGGTCAGTGGTGACACCTAGTGGTCACAGAACCTCATTACAGCTCATCCAGATCTATGAGACGTGAGTGTGTACAATACATGGAATCATTGCATGGCCAGTGGTGACATCTAGTGGTCACAGAACCCCATTACAGCTCACCCAGATCTATGAGACGTGGGTGTGCACAATACATGGAATCATTGCATGGCCAGTGGTGACATCTAGTGGTCATAGAACCTCATTACAGCTCACCCAGATCTATGAGACGTGAGTGTGCACAATACATGGAATCATTGCATGGCCAGTGGTGACATCTGGTGGTCACAGAACCCCATTACAGCTCATCCAGATCTATGAGACGTGAGTGTGCACAATACATGGAATCATTGCATGGCCAGTGGTGACATCTAGTGGTCATAGAACCTCATTACAGCTCCAGTGTTCTGTGCAGTGCTGTCTTAGTATATACTGACTCTCATAGGACAGGCGGGTCTCTGGGCCTTTTGGTTTTTTTTTTGTGCTCCGTCATCTGTCTCTCAGAGATTTAACAGTTTTTAAACATTTCCAGATACGGTTATCACATCTCAAAAACCTCCTATTTCCTGTGCTACGACCCCGCCACTAATAAGAGGATATTTGACCGCCTGAGAAATTACAGCGGACCCAAAAGGTATCCTCAGAGTTGTGGGGCGTACGGCATCCTCCACGTCCGGGATGTGACCACCGGCTACGACAGCAGTCAGCAGAGCAAGAAAAGTGTAAGACGTTGTCACCTTGTTCACGATACGATGGCGTGTTATGAGTCCTGATATGTTCACAGATCGACATCCTGTCTCTGGCATCCATCTTGTTCTTATGTTCTTATCTGTCATCTGCCTTCTCTTATCTGTAGAGTTAAAATTACAACTCCAAAACAAAAAAAGAGACG
>NW_017307890.1:107113-108493 GCF_000935625.1 Nanorana parkeri
GGTCCAGGGGAGAGAGGGCCGGAGGAGAGAGGTCCGAGGTGAGAGGGCCAGAGGAGACGGTCCAGGGGAGAGAGGGCCAGAGGAGAGAGGGCCAGAGGAGAGGGTCCAGGGGAGAGAGGGCCGGAGGAGAGAGGTCCGAGGTGAGAGGGCCAGAGGAGACGGTCCAGGGGAGAGAGGGCCGGAGGAGAGAGGTCCGAGGTGAGAGGGCCAGAGGAGACGGTCCAGGGGAGAGAGGGCCGGAGGAGAGAGGCCCAAGGGGGTCCAAGGTGAGGGCCAGAGGAGAGAGGTCCAAGGTGAGAGGGCCAGAGGAGATGGTCCAGGGGAGAGAGGGCCGTAGTAGAGAGGTCCGAGGTGAGAGGGCCAGAGGAGACGGTCCAGGGGAGAGAGGGCCGGAGGAGAGAGGTCCGAGGTGAGAGGGCCAGAGGAGACGGTCCAGGGGAGAGAGGGCCGGAGGAGAGAGGTCCAAGGTGAGGGCCAGAGGAGAGAGGTCCAAGGTGAGAGGGCCAGAGGAGATGGTCCAGGGGAGAGAGGGCCGTAGTAGAGAGGTCCGAGGTGAGAGGGCCAGAGGAGACGGTCCGGGGGAGAGAGGGCCGGTAGAGACAGCCAGGGGGTAGAGGAAGCCGAACACCTGTCTCCCAGACTTATCTGCACCCTGTGTTTCGACATCTCCGTGTCCCGTACCTCCTCCATGTACTGAAATTGGAACACGAGGACCCTGTGGTTGCCCCGCCTCCTGATGTCGTGACATCTTGTTTCCAGTTTTCAGCAGGCCTATAGACAGCCCTGCCTGTGGGCCAAAAGTAACCGGGCTGCAAATGTCCTGCAGGCTGCTACTTAGAGTCCCCTGATCTATATCTAGCGATCACTCCTTTCTTCCTCACATTGTATTCCATTCAGAGTGTGCAGACTCTTCCTGATTGTTATTTATGACCTGAGTAGATCTCAGTGTCTGGCGGCCATGTTGTTCTCACCTTTCCCTCTTCTCTTGCAGTTGCTTCCGGTGAGTAAGAGCAGCCAGATGATCACCTTCACCTTTCAGAACGGTTGTGTGGCCACCCTGAGGAGAAGCGGGACAGAACCAAAGATCAAGTACTACGCCGAGATGTGCGGAAGCCCCGGACAGAGGTGATTTCAGAGTGCTGTCTGTGTCTCGTGTGTTGCATGTTGTTGCCTCGTTTTCTGTAATCGGAATACGAGCGCGTCCTTATAATGTACGTCAGGGCAAAGTCTGAAAAACCATTCTCGCAGCTTTCTGAAACATGGACATTTCACGGAGGGGTATTTATAAAAACCGGAGCAGCTGTGCACGGCAACCAATCAGCTTCCATTCTTAGTTTGTTCAGTTAAGATTTGAAAATGAAAGAGAGAAGCTGATTGGCC
>NW_017307890.1:108510-109615 GCF_000935625.1 Nanorana parkeri
GAAATCCACTAGGATCCTGACTTCCTGTAGTGATCTGACGGCACAGCGGCTTGGCTCCATTGAAATCCCAAGCAGTGTTGTCAGGCCTGCCTAAGTTCTCCCATGCAGGGTTACAAAACGCCCCCCCTCTCCTCATCCCCCCATCCCCCATCCCTCTCATACTAACTACCATCCCATACCAGATGCCGCTTCACCTCCCCTGCTATTTCATTGCAGCATGGCCAGCCCACTACAGGAACATACTAGCTTTCAAAACATGGGAAAATCTGCATGTATTGGGGAAAATCTGCATGTATTGGGGAAAATCTGCATGTATTGGGGAAAATCTGCATGTATTGGGGAAAATCTGCATGTATTGGGGAAAATCTGCATGTATTGGAGACCTATGCTAAATTTGGCTCATTGGAGAGTTCTAGGCGAGTTCTAGCACTGACTTGATAGGGAGTGTTTTGGACCTCTGCAGAGAGACCACTGCTTGCAGACAGAGAGCAGAGACCCTCCTCTGCAGCATGCTGGCAGTGCACAGGCTTTTCTATGGTTGTAAACTGTAAGTCTTTGCCCCCCCTCCCCCCCTTTGTTTTGATGCACTGTACTTAGTTGATTTTAAACAGAGTTCGACTGGGCTTTAATACATGACAAAGGATTCTCAGGGCACTTTAGGTTAGCCAACAGGAGAGCACAACAGCAACTGCCAGCCTTGAACTGTAAAACCTAAAAATTAGCCATCTGTAAAAAATAAGTCAAGGCAACTGGACCTGCTGTATTTTCCTTGTAGACGTTTCACTGGTCATCCGACCGGCTTTCGCAATTCAGAATGACTTGTACAAAATATCTCTGCGACTCGTACAAGTCATTCTGAGCTGAGAAAGCCGGTCGGATGACCAGTGAAACGTCTACAAGGAAAATACAGCAGGTCCAGTTGCCTTGACTTATTTTTTCCAGATATACCATGACCCGGACGAATGAGAACCTTCACAGACACCTAAAAATGAGCCGCTTCCCTGGCGCAATTACTGGGAGTGCAAACTTCAGCTTGAGCCGTTGAACTCTGTAAATAAAGGAGCAAAAAGGAAAACATTTTGAAATGGAACCCAGGGGGCGGAGT
>NW_017307890.1:109789-110135 GCF_000935625.1 Nanorana parkeri
GGGGGGGGATGAGGGGCGGAGTGTAAAGAAATGCCAGGTTGCAATCATGGGGGCGGGGGGATGAGGGGCGGAGTGTACCACGGATTGCTGAGCAAGCAATGTAAGAGATGATGTTTGCTGCTTTCTATCTTGTTGCACCAGGCCGGTGTAATACCCATGTGTAGCCGCATTGCACATTGCCTTCATTATGATTTCCCTTTTATACTTTCAGCGACAGGCTGTTCCTAGAAGAGGAGCTGAAGAAGGTGATTGAGGTTTTGGTGGAGGAGTTTCTGGAGCCCAGCAAGAACGGGCTGATTTGGAGAGCGATGTGACGAGAGGCGGCAATCCCCGGCGGTTCTCTGAC
>NW_017307890.1:110641-111325 GCF_000935625.1 Nanorana parkeri
TGAATGTATCGGCAGGAATTGGGGGGGGGGGGGGGGGGGCTGCAAACCATCCAGATGTTTCCAATGCGTGGAGATCACGGCCTTGTTATGTGTGTGGACCCGCCGCAAGGCATTCTGGGAGGTTGCAGTGTTGATTGGACAATCGGCACACCGGTTCATTGCAGTGACGAAGTGTCCGAGGACTGGGGAAGGTCACTACTGATGCGATGGGAATCATTACACTAAAAAAAAAAGGGATTTCCTTCCCTATTCCTGTGTCCCTCAGGCTTACCCCTGTAACATTTTATGTTTGTCTGCTTTTGACCAAATCCAGTGCTTGACAAGATGGCCAGGAGGAGATTCACTATCCATGAAAACACTGACTGGTCTGTCTTAAAGAAGAAGAATCACCACAACTTCAGAATCATCGTTGAATCCCCCGGGGGACCCGGTGCATGTAGCACTTGGTCCTGTTCAGATCTGTGCTGTGGTTGCTGAGCGCACTGGATACAAGTGCTTGTGTCTGGCAGTAGGAGCTCACTGGATACAAGTGCTTGTCTCTGGCAGTAGCAGCGCACTGGATACAAGTGCTTGTCTCTGGCTGTAGGAGCGCACTGGATACAAGTGCTTGTCTCTGGCAGTAGGAGCGCACTGGATACAAGTGCTTGTCTCTGGCAGTAGGGGCGCACCGGATACAAGGGCTTG
>NW_017307890.1:111380-129220 GCF_000935625.1 Nanorana parkeri
GCGCCCTGGATACAAGTGCTTGTCTCTGGCAGTAGGCACGCACCGGATACAAGTGCTTGTCTCTGGCAGTAGGAGCGCACCGCATACAAGTGCTTGTCTCTGGCTGTAGGAGCACACTGGATACAAGTGCTTGTCTCTGGCAGTAGGCGCGCACCGCATACAAGTGCTTGTCTCTGGCAGTAGGAGCGCACTGGATACAAGTGCTTGTCTCTGGCTGTAGGAGCGCACTGGATACAAGTGCTTGTCTCTGGCAGTAGGCGCGCACCGGATACAAGTGCTTGTCTCTGGCAGTAGGCGCGCACCGGATACAAGTGCTTGTCTCTGGCAGTAGGCGCGCACTGGATACAAGTGCTTGTCTCTGGCAGTAGGCGCGCACTGGATACAAGTGCTTGTCTCTGGCAGTAGGCGCGCACTGGATACAAGTGCTTGTCTCTGGCTGTAGGAGCGCACTGGATACAAGTGCTTGTCTCTGGCTGTAGGAGCGCACTGGATACAAGTGCTTGTCTCTGGCTGTAGGAGCGCACTGGATACAAGTGCTTGTCTCTGGCAGTAGGCACGCACTGGATACAAGTGCTTGTCTCTGGTTGTAGGAGCGCACTGGATACAAGCACTCATATACAAGCAAACCAGTGAGTGGGGAGCCTGTCAGCGCGACACCTGTGTACGTGTTTATGCTTTCCGACAAGCTTGTTGCCAGGTGCAGGTAGAGACAGAGGAGCATTGCTGCACAATTGACTTGCTGGGGACACAAGTTCAAGTGCTGTGCTGTGACTCCCTCATAGGAATGCTCATAAATGGTGCTTCAGCCTGGGGTGGAGCTGACAACCTACAGAAACAAAAGGTATTGAATTTGATTGCATAATGTACCCACTGATCAGAACCGGGACCAAGTTCTACATGCATCCGGTCCCCTGGGGGATTCCACAACGATTTAGAAATTGCGGTGAGACTTGTTCTTTAGAGACCCTGTCACCTTGCTCACTCAGGCCAAAGTGATTGGGTCTGGTTAATGCCCGGCCCCCTTGTCCCCCTTATACCCGCCCTCACAGTGCTCACTTGTGGAGCCTTCCTGTGTTGCGACTACCACAGCAAACGTCAGTGTCGGAGCTTATAGAGTACAGTGACCTCAGCCCTCCTGTAGTCATGTGAGTGCTGGGACTCCGTGATTGGCCGCAAGCATGCGCACTGAACCCATCACGTTTTCCGAAATGGGCAGCACGACAGGGTCTCTTCAGTGCTCCAATGTCTGTGATCTGCGCAGAGGAGGAGGAAGCCATTTTGCTTGCCTGGGCCCGCGGGGGCCGCACTGCCTTGATGACTTCACTTTAAACCGTTTCTAATGAAGTGACACAATGGCTTCCTGTCTTCCCTCCGATCCATATTGGGAAGCTGCGAGCGATACAAAGCAGTTTTTCTGTTGTTTTTGATGTTTTTGTTATTTATTCATTTCTGTACTTTTTTTCTGTTTGTGTGTTTGATGTAGATGGAGACGAGACGTTTATCTGTATTTGGTGCTGTGCTCCTAGTTTTAGTATTATACTGTCGTGTTTCACTGATTCTGCTCTCAGGATCGGAATACGGATTATAGGCTCATAGTGGTTTCCTCATTAGGCACCGGAGACGTGGTGGCAAGCCGCAAGACTGTGACCAAAGGAGGGTATGGAGAGTATACTATCAGTGGCATCACGCGGGGGGTGCGGCCCGTACCCAGGCGACACCATTGCAGGGGTGACTCCAAAATGACTGAGCGTCATTTTGGTGTCACCCCCCCTCTAAAAAGTCGGGCACTCGGTCATGGACCAAGAGCCCGACAGTGTCAGGAGATAGAGGAACAGTATTCTATATACCAGTACCTCGAAGTGCATGTCCCGTGGGCATAATGGAGGGAGCCGTTTAAGGTCTGCCCACAGATTGAAATCCAATGCTGAAATAGATTTATTCTTACGGTTTCTCCTGATTTGTGATTCCAGTCTTGTGACCCAGACAGCACTCAGCTGCTTCCTGGTTCAGCGTTTCTACTTCCTGGGTCACCACGCTGGTCATTGGACATCGGCCATGATGCTGCTTCCTTGCCTAATGATCAGACTGGTGGCAGAGAGGTGACATTGGATGCTGCCAAGCTGTATCAGGAGACATTTTACCTGCTTGGCAGTGCAGTGTGGGAATCACAAGACTGGCCGAATCCTCCGGCCGGTAGAACCGCACACATTTGTATCTCATCGTATTTAGCTCCTTGCATTGGATTCAAATACATCTTCAAGCCCATCTCCCTCCCCCCCCCCCAAAAAAAAAATGGTGACCTCATCATAGCACAGAAATCGAAAGTCACTTGCACTCCAAAAATAATGAAGTCAATAAGGTTTTATTGACCCAATCGACAACACCTTGGGTCAATAAAACCTTATTGACTTCATTATTTTTGGAGTGCAAGTGACTTATTTCTATTTTTGTACGTTTTTGCGGAGGCATCCGTTGTTGCTGCTGCACCCGCCCTGCTGCGTTGGGTATTCTCCGGTCAGGAGTGCGATGGGACTTTTGATCATCCTAGCACAGTGATGTCGCAAGCACCTTTAGGAAGGCAATGACTGCGTTCTTGTTCCGTTATCCAAACTGCTCTTGGAACTAGGTGACAGGGTCTCTTTAAGCGTTGGCTCCATGATACTTGGTGTCGTGGGCCGTCACCAGATGCGGCCTATATTTTAGCAGTCCGGCCTGCATAGTTACAGCAGACTTCAACTGTAGGTAGTTCACTGTGCTAATGGGGGAGTGGAGAGGCCTATGATGCACAGCGGGGGCCCCTTTTAGGTCACAGTCCTTTTACTTTCATCAGCATAGCTCAGCAGTCACAGATCAATCGAATGTTCAGCGCTGTCCCATGATATCCATGATGCTGGGTGGCCAATCGAGGCCGAGTTCCTTAGTGATGTCTATTCTTTTGATGACTTTGTTTAGGTGCTAGAAGTGTGTTCTTTCCAATGCTCGCTTCTCAGTATACATTAAAGGCTGCATTAGAATTTGTATTATATGCATTAGTAGTATGTATTAAGACGCATTCGAAGCTGGAGTAACGTATAGACGCGGATTATTCCCCAATAACGTGCGTCTTCAGCGCCATCTTGTGGCTAGAATCTATTACAGCAGATTTTTTATTTTGAGCTTGTAGCGGTTTGCTACAGTAAGGCGTAAGATTCAAGTGAGGCAGAAATTGCACTGTTTTATCATTTGCTTTAAAAGGTAAAGTTGCCTATTTCTAAGTTTTAGGTGGAAGAAGAAATTTTTTGTAAACCCAACAGGACCCCTGGAGCTTTCAGTGACCCTGATGCAGAAATCTTTTGCTTACATGACATCCCGGCCTGTACTGGGAGATTCCTGGTCTGTAGGATCCTAAGAACAATATTAACGGTTTACTGCAAGTACTTGGAGGGGAGTCCCGCCAGGTCTGGAGCTTCTGCATGGCTTCTTTTCTGGATCCTAAACCTTTATTATTTTTCTTTACCTGGCTAGAGATATAAAGAACTATAGAAGAGACCATCAGATAGGGATAGCTGCAGGCTAAATATGGGTTTTCTCTCTCATTCTCAGCAATTTCCTTCTCCCTCCTCTCTGGGTCTTTTTTCCTCGCTCTCTCCCCCGCTTGCCCTCACTCGCTCTCCCCCGCTTGCCCTCACTCGCTCTCTCTCGCTCTCTCCCCCCGCTTGCCCTCACTCGCTCTCTCCCCCCGCTTGCCACACTCGCTCTCTTCCCCCCGCTTGCCCTCACTCGCTCTCTTCCCCCCCCTCCCCTTGCGGCTATATGACCTGTTACATAGCGAGCGGTTACATGGACCTGGGGGGTCATGCCGTGATAAAATAGCAGACAGAAAAGACGATTGTGGCTGTGCTGAGGTTGAGAGAGATCACTGCACCTTGTCTGACATTTCCTGATGGGAGGCTCGCAGAATTAAACCCAATATTCATAATTATTTGTATGGTCGGTGAGATGTGTATGGGCTGCAGGCCAACCGATGAGGAACACCGAGCCCCATTATGCATGCCGTGCTGGGATAGGTTGAGTTTGCATGCTGTAGCCAATGTGTTTCTTGGTATGTTTAGTGTCGCGGCAATGCAATGTATAGTTATGACGATGTGCCTTTGGAATGTTGCCTTATAGTAAAGGGACAGATGACATACAGAAGCCTCTCCTCCTCTATATCTTTGCTCTATGGCAGGGGACATATCCTTAGCTCCAGTGAAAGCCCCTCACAGCTTCAGTTGCTGTCTGAAAAGGCAACCAATCAGAATTCATCTCTCTATACTGAGAAATGGAACTTCATACTGCTTTTTGCAGCACCTTTGGCTTGTCATAGACAGGGGCTTCAATGGACAGGCTGTGTCAGGGCCCCCCGAGGGGGTGAAAACATCCACTTTTAACTGTGGGAAGTATTGCACACAGAGACTCTTGCATGGAATTGGGTGCCACTATCTCTATGGAGAAATTAGCAGGACGTGGTAACTGTGAATGAGTTCATTTAGATAGTAAATGATTCCAGACGGGAATCTCATATCCTCTCGTTCAGGGGTGGGCAAACTCCGGCCCTCTAGCTGGGGTACAACTACAAATCCCATGAGACATTACAAGGCTTTGACAGCCATAGGCATGACTCCTAGAGCAGTGGTTCTCAACCTATGGGTCGTGACCCAAAAGTATGTCGCAACCCAGAGTTAAGAGGGTCCCCATTTGCCTTGTGCTGCTCTAGGTAAGAGGCTCCCCAGCCTCCTCCTAGCGCAGCAGTGTCAGTACTCCTGGATAGCGCTGCAGCAGCAGTGACCAGAGAGGATCAGAGAGCGGGGAGCAGGCACGAGTGAGGGGAGGTGAGTGCTTGGCCGCCACAGAGCCCGCACTGGGCGCCACAGAGCCCGCACTGGGCGCCACAGAGCTCGCACTGGGCTAGATACTAGTAGTGTGGGGTCACCACAACTTGGCAAATGTTACCAAGGGGTCCCGGCCCTAGAAAGGTTGAGAACCACTTTCCTAGAGGCAGATGCATGAAGGATACACCACCACAGCTGGAAGGCTGGAGTTTGCCCACCCTTGCTCTAGTTCAACATGAGACATATATGATTTATTTTTTTTCCAACGAAAGCACACCTTACCTTATTCTCTTCCTATTGACAGCAAGGGACCACTTGGCTAAAGAGAACCTGTACTTTGCCCCTTTTAGGGCAAACAGATTTACTTAATAG
This sequence comes from Nanorana parkeri, assembly GCF_000935625.1. Taxonomy (NCBI): domain Eukaryota; kingdom Metazoa; phylum Chordata; class Amphibia; order Anura; family Dicroglossidae; genus Nanorana; species Nanorana parkeri. The sequence continues at coordinate 116,603 of NW_017307890.1, forward strand.
ACCCCCTTCCTCCCTGTTGTTCGTACTTCCCACATGTGCTTCTTATACTTCCTCATGATCCTCCACCATCGATTTCAACCCGTGGAAAGAAGTAATCTACTGAGTACTTCCAGGTATGTGGAGGCATGCAACACTCTCCCCTCCTTCAGTGCTGCATGGGTGCAGAGAGGGCTGACGCATGCTGCGGGGGGTCCTTGAAGAGACATGAGGATTAATTCACAAAGCTTCATCACTAGGATAGGGATCTTTATTTTAAACCACATGACTGTAATCTTCATATCTCATTAGACTCCATTGAAAATACGTTTCCTTATCCTGGTGCTGGAGCTCTGTGAATTGTGTCTATTGCCACTTTCCACTTGCCCCCCCCATGTGCATGAGCCCTGAATGTGCAAGACACAGGTTCCCTTTATGGCGGGTTGCTCTTCAAGCCCTTCTATTGCTTTTCCAGCAGCTGGTTAGTCAGCTTCTGTTCTGAATGAGATGATTTAGGCCATGCGATAGAATCCCGTGTCTTCTTCATTTGTGAGACACAGCCAGGCACCTTACTATGTAAGATGAGGAGCAGGTGCCATCACTGCTTGCTCTGGGGCCCAATCAGGAAAGCTGGAGAATACAAAGACTTGAGTTGTATCCACCAGCATCCATTTTGTAGAGAAATGAAGGAAGACTTCTTATTGGTTGCCATAGACAACAACCCCAGCTGTTTTTCTCTTCTGCATAACAAAAAAACGTGACTCGCAATGCAGAGGACATCAAAAACCCAAGAATGATGATTTCCGGCTCTTTGGTGTCTCCTGCATTGTGCGGTGTGTCTTCATGGCTGGTTGTCAGGCAGTAGGTTTCTTGATGGCCATTGTAACTTCAGAATGTGCTATTGGAGGCGGCAGGAGAAGTGGCCTGTAACAAGGGTAAGGGGCCGCACTACAGATACACTGATCAGCCATAACATTATGACCACCCACCTAATACTGAGTAGGTCCCCTTTTCCAGGCATGGACCGCACTAGACCTCTGAAGGTGTGCTGTGCTATCTGGCACCAAGCTGTCAGTAGCAGATCCTTGAAGCTCTGTAAGTTGTGAGGTGATCGGCATCCATGGATCGTACTGGTTTTCCCAGCACATCCCACAGACTGAGATCTGCAGAATTTGGAGGCCAAGTCACCTTTTGGTCGGTCATGACCACTGCAGACCGGGAACATGCCACAAGAGCTGCAGGTTTGGAGTTACCTCTGACCCAGTCGTCTAGTCATCACTCCATTTTGGCCCTTCTCAAAGTCGCTCAAATCCTCACACTTTTGCCCATGATTACTGCTTTCAACCCATCAACTTCAGGGACACAATGTTCACTTACTGCCTAATATATCCACTTCCAGGTGTCATTGTAATACCCCCCTCCCCCCCACTTCCAGGTGTCATTGTAATATATCCCCCCCACTTCCAGGTGTCATTGTAATATATCCCCCCTTCCAGGTGTCATTGTAATATATCCCCCCCTTCCAGGTGTCATTGTAACAAGAATATGTTATTCACTTCCTCTTAGTGGTCAGAATGTTATGGCGGATCGGTGTATGTAAAGGCTTCATCATGATACATATAAATGGAGAACTGCTAACAGTCCCTCGCCCTTCTCACCACATACGAATACAGCGTATTAGACCAGATCGGGTTTTCTAGTTACTAGTTGTTGGGATAATTGTTGCCTCTGTAAAGGGAAAAACCAAAAAAAAGGTTTTCTAATGTTGTAAATGTTTTATTACAAATATTTGCAAAATTGGCACATTGCGTAAGAATCACCAGCCGGTGACAGCTGCCCGCGCAACCCCCAAAAGATTGTTCTGGATGCGTTTAGGGGAAGGAAACATTTTCCGAATGCCCTCAAACCATTGTGAGCGCGCTGGCGGGGCGCTGCGATCGACGTGAATGAAGGTAATTGAACAGAAATGATTGTAAACGCAAAGATTTTAGCGATGCTTTATTGCGTGGTTTTCGAACCGTCCTCAATCCAGACTGAAGATGCAATAGTGTAAATAAAGCCAACGCACAATGAACGCACATTCGCACCCAGCGCCGCTTTGCTGTAGAATAGCGCAGGAGCGAAGCTTGTGTAGTCTCAATCTTTTCTAATTTGAATTTGATTTCTCTTGGTTCATCCTCTTATGTCAGAGACGTCCTCTGCGCTCTGCGAAGAAGAAATGACTTTGTTGTCACTGATCTCTGTACATTGCTTTCTGTGTCCATATTGTCATTTATTTGATGTCGTATCTCGGGGGTCACAGCGTTATCCAATTATCAAATGGGAGTGCTTCTGGCACAGCTACATACAGTTCCTGATGTCTGTCCGGGGGGAGGAAGCTGCTTTCCTTTTTAACGTGTTGTATGAATAAATACTTTTATATAGCGATTTCATTAAAGATCAGGACGAAGAATAATGGAGATAAAGTTCTGTCCCTGGGGAGAGGTTTTCCTACGCACATTGTACTTCCTGTACACCGATCCCATTGGAGGATACTGCCGACGATTTTTAATTAGGGATGCACCAAATACCGATACTAGTATTGCTGCCGATACAGAGTATTTGTGCGAGTACTTGTACTTGCCCAAATGCTCCCAATGTCTTGCCTGATACCGGAACTTCCGGTATCGGGAAGCCGGGCAATGAGTCATTACATGCTGCCCGGCTTCCTGATTGCCTGGGAAGCAGCTCCATGCTCCCTCGTCACCAGGAAGCATGGAGCGGGCTTCCCGGTCAAGCCAGGAAGCTGGGGGGGCAGGTAATGACTTGCCCCTTAGCTTCCTGATTGGCCAGGAAGCTGGCTCCATGCTCCCTCGTCACCAGGGAGCATGGAGCGGGCTTCCCAGCCAATCGGGAAGCCGGACAGCGTGTAATGACTCGCCGTCTAGCTTCCTGACTGGTAGGGAAGCTGGCCAATCAGGAAGCTGGGCGTCGAGTCATTACCCGGCCCCCGGCTTCCTGTTTGGCTAGAAAACCGACTCCATGCTTCCTCGTCACCTGATGATGAGGGAGCATGGAGACAGCTTTCCGGCTGATCGGGAGTCATTACACGCCGCCCGGCTTCCTTAATGGGACTTCCGCTATCGGTATTCTGTATTGAGTACCGAAAAGAAAATATCGGTACTCGATACCAAAAAAACGTTATGGGTGCATCCCTAATTTTAATGATTAAATGGCCGATAGATAGCCGTGAACTATAAGCTGCTCTGAGCATTATACTAAAGACAATCCGTATATAACGAGTTCTGTTCCCATAAATACACCGTGACAATATCTAATCTCGGCTCGATTTTCTCTTTTTATTCAGGAAATGAATACAGGTGAAACTCGAATAATTAGAATATCGTGCAAAGTTCATTTATTTCACTAATGCAACTTATGCGGTGAAACTAATATATGAGAGAGACTCATTACATGCAAAGCAAGATAATTCAAGCCGTGATTTGTCATCATTGTAATGATTATGGCTTACAGCTCATGAAAACCCCAAATCCACAATCTCAGAAAATGAGAATATTACATGCAATCAATAAAACAAGGATTGTACATAGAACAATATCGGACCTCTGAAAAGTACAAGCATGCATATGTACTCAGTACGGCTTTAATTAATCGCAGTCCATATTCAGATTTGTCGGCCATTGCACCTCCTCGCGGGCCGTGTGCAGCTTTCCAGGCCTCGGTATTGATTAGGCGCGGTGTATGTATACCGACCCGGTGACCAGAAAAACGATTTAGCTGTTATTGGAATCCGTTTGCTTTTCTTTCGTTTTTTGCTTTTTTCTTCATCACGATCATAACGATGATTTGTTTCTTTTTCTATAGACGTCTACCGCTGTAAACTTTTATGTTCTTCTTTTTTTATTGTGATATTGTGGACTTTGTGTTTCAATAAACTCTGGTTATACTGTTTGAACCTCGGCTCATGGTGACGTTTTTGTGTTCCTGTTTGGGCGGAACATTTCTAGACGCATGGTGGCAGGATTTTTTTTTATAGCGCACCTTTTTGTTTTTGTTACATGATGATGTTTGATGTCTTTTTGTACAGGATGTTGGTTTTTACAGCCAGCTAGTTCTCTATGGCGGACTTTGAACTACCAATCCTAACCTGACCGCTAGACCACCGACACACCTGATCTACCTGCCGGTGTTCTGTAACACTCCAACTCCTCGAGATCTCCAACGACCTGACTTCCAGTTTAGTAACACTCCAACCCCTCGAGATCTCCAACGACCTGACTTCCAGTTTAGTAACACTCCAACCCCTCGAGATCTCCAACGACCTGACTTCCAGTTTAGTAACACTCCAACCCCTCGAGATCTCCAACGACCTGACTTCCAGTTTAGTAACACTCCAACCCCTCGAGATCTCCAACGACCTGACTTCCAGTTTAGTAACACTCCAACCCCTCGAGATCTCCAACGACCTGACTTCCAGTTTAGTAACACTCCAACCCCTCGAGATCTCCAACGACCTGACTTCCAGTTTAGTAACACTCCAACCCCTCGAAATCTCCAACGACCTGACTTATAGTTTAGTTAGAAGTAAAAGGTTTGGCCGAGAAGGCTCTACTGCACGTGAGCCAGCCGCGGCATTTCCCTATACACATACTACACAGCAATAAAGTATTAAAATAAACTAAGGTCAGACTAATCCAGCACGTTATTCATCTGAGTTGCCCCACTCAAGCGGCGGCCATATTTAGTGGGGCAACTCAGATGAATAACGTGCTGGATTAGTCTGACCCTAGTTCATTTTAATACTTTATTGCTCTGTAGTATGTGTATAGGGAAATGCCGCAGGTGGGACACGTGCAGTCGAGCCTTCTCGGCCAAATCTCTTCTAACTAAACCGGAAGTCAGGCAGTTGGAGATCTCGACAAGTTGGAACTTTCGATAGAACACCGGCACTAAACCTGTAACTTTACCCGGACATTTAATCTGGCTTTAAAGCTGAACTCCAGATATAAATGATTATGCATGCTTACACTGGTCCTGTTTGGCCCATTGTAAGTATGTCATACCTGATCGTCCACCGGGGATCCTGTTGTAGCGGGAGCTACTACAGTACTGTACAAAATTGTGTGTATCTTCCTGCACTCCTTACCGGATCTCCTAGGAGATGATGTCTGTAATAGGGTGCTTGTAGTGACCACGGAGGCACCGTGTAGTCAAGTAGTAATTCCAAAAGATGTCACCAGCACTCCAAAAGTAGATTCAATATATTTTAATGACAACGGTCATTCAAAATCACAAGTACTTTCGGGGCCACGTTGGGTCCCCGTCATCAGGCTCAGATTCTGAGCCTGATGACGGGGACCCAACGTGGCCCCGAAAGTACTTGTGATTTTGAATGATCGTTGTCATTAAAATATATTGAATCAATCTACTTTTGGAGTGCTGGTGACATCTTTTGGAATTACTACTACAGTACTGGTCACCATCGTCTAGGTCCTGTAATGCACCCCGAGCAGTATGGCTTTACCTCTGTGTAAAAACCCAGGAGGTCACTCGCTCTGCACAGCGGCCATTCAGAGAATGCCTATTATTTTTGATATCAATGAATACAAGGCAATCTATGATTAGACGTAACAAAATTAGACGAGGGGCGGATTGTGCTGTCACCACCCCTTGTTCAATCAGAGAACACCTTGTATTCATTCATCAAAATAACGGGTGTTCTCTAAATGGCCGCTGTGCCGAGCGAGCGCCTCCCTGTGTTTTTAAGAACAGCGCGGAATCCGCTCAGCTAAGCACAGGACCTGATAGATCGCGGCCAGTACTGGAGTAGCTTCGGCTACTACAGGATCTTCAGCGGCTGATCAGGTACAGTATGTCATAAGCACACTTGCATTGGGGCAAGTTGGACCAGTGTACTTGTGCATATCAACTTATACCTGGAGTTCAGCTTGATACACAGATTAAATAAATATATGGGAGTCCTTTTTTCTGCCAAAAGACTTGTATTTGTGTCCAACATCCATTCCAGAGATTTAGGCAGCTCTGCCACACAGCACTATCTGAAAGGACAGGGGGCCTGATTTTTTTTTTCTGTGCTGCAGTTCGGTAACCTTTAGTCTCTATTCACAAGGGGCAACCTGGGATTCCCTCAGCAAGAACCTACATATTCCTGAAGCTGGAATCTCAGGCGTCCCGCGTTCGGATGTGGCTGCTGTACCTATTGAATTAAAAGAGGAGAACTATGGGGTCAGTGCTTTTCCCATACTTCTCCTAAGGGTCACGGGAGGACACAAACTAGCGTCCTCCCGTCACCCTAAGCTCAGTATATAGCAATCTACAGCTTGCGGTATACTGAGACCGCCGCAGCCGGGACGGATCCCGACATTACTGTCGAGATCCACCAAGCTGGGTGATTGACCGCTGACTCGGCCTATCTATAGGGCAGAGCCAGTTGTACCCGCCCCCTCCCCGTACGTTCCGCCGGTCAGCGCTGGAGGATCGGACAGGGGAGGGGGGGGGGGGGGAAACCCGGGGGGGGGGGAACCGTTAGTGACAGTATGGCTCTCTGCTGGGACATGATCGCTCGCTTTCCCATCTATTGAGCCGACGTGTGACAGTTTCGTCGGCTCGAACTATGAGGATGAGTGAGTTTCACTCGTCTCATAGTTCTCCTTTTAAATGTCAGGGTCGGCAATCCGCATGCAATCGGACTCGATATGATTACATGTGGTTCAGGGTAGATTGTCTCTGGATAGATGCGTCCAGCGACAACCATCAATACCGAACCGCACATAATCCTGCAGTGATGCTTCCACCTTGTCATTTACTTCAATGGCCACATCTGAATGGGGGCACCTGGCATTCCAGCCACAGGAATCTGTAGGTTCTTCAGCTGCATGAATCCCTTGTGAATGGGAACCTTACAGGTAGCATAATGAACTTACCTTGCCCCCAGGCTTCTGCCCACAGCACCTAGATAAGGGTGATGTCACATTTCTTCAGCCGAGACCCTGGGGAAAGGCGAGTAGCTCAAATCCTGAGTGGAAATCATTGATCCTGCTCTGTGCTGGAGGGTCATCTCCCAAGATTTTGCTGCTTGTCAATCTCTGGGGTCCCGTTAGAAGGAGAATGACTTCAATGGGATACTTGCTGAGATATGGTATCGGGTCCTGCAGGATTTGTCCCAATGTTTACATGCATCTACTTCATACTGCTGCTCGCACAAGGCAATAGACTGAGTGTGACTATGTGATCCTAACTTTGCTGTCATTGACAAGGGATGCAGACCACACATATCTTGTATCTTTAAGTGGACCTCAAGGCTGGAAGGGGTCTGTAGCTTGGGCACTATTTAGTTAGAGATGCTGAGGACCACCTATAGCCATACATGTCTGGATGTGAAATATGTGACGGTTGGCTCACAGTGAACACATTCCAGCCCTACACATCTCTGTGTCCCAACTGCATTAGGGTGGATTCCACTCCTAGAAGATGTACACAACAACAACAGTTGGATCTTACAGATTGGTTAGCACTATATCCGCTTTTCTGCACAAATACCTCTATTAGAATCAACCTTCGACTATTTCAGTCCAACAAATTTGTCTAAAATTTATTTCAACAATACTCCAGGGGGGTTACAGGTTCAGGGGGTAGTACTGCCTGATAAAGTTCATTCAAAATGGTTTATCCAAATTATAAATTAATGTAGGTTCTTCATTTGTTCATTGTTTGGAAGCTTTTATAAAGGTTTAAGAGGTCCAGGACATAACTGTATAAGTGACAGGGGGTACGTGAGATGAGCTGACCCACAGCAGGGGGTACATGAGATGAGCTGACCCACATCAGGGGGTACTTGAGATGAGCTGACCCACAGCAGGGGGTACATGAGATGAGCTGACCCACATCAGGTGGTACATGAGATGAGCTGACCCACAGCAGGGGGTACTTGAGATGAGCTGACCCACATCAGGGGGTACTTGAGATGAGCTGACCCACAGCAGGGGGTACATGAGATGAGCTGACCCACATCAGGTGGTACATGAGATGAGCTGACCCACAGCAGGGGGTACTTGAGATGAGCTGACCCCCAGCAGGGGGTACTTGTTAAACCTTGAAATTCAAATAGAGTTATGTATGTTATTAGGGTTGATGAGCCATGGTCAAAAAGTAGACTTATCCTGAAGAAACTCACAATGTCAACAACAAAGTCACATGATCTTTTTCTCATCATTTTAGTTTCCATTTTATTTGGTGTTCGAGGTTTCAGAAGTCAATCCAACTTTTAAAAAGGTGACCCATTTTTATTTTCAGGGCCTTCGTCCTTACCCCAAAAATGAGAGGGTTCATGAGTGGAGGAACCACAAGGGCAGGCATAGATAACCCAACATGGGCGCTGACAGGTAAGTTCATGCTGCCCACTCTGTGTCGGATGAACATAAAGAAAAAGCCAAGGAAGAAAACCGAAAAAATAATCAAGTGTGTGGCCAGGGTGTACAATACCTTGTGGCGTGACTCTTTAGACAATCCAAGACAGGCAATATAGGTCCGCACATAGGAAAAGACAATGATTATCAACATGGAACCTAAGAGCCCAATGGCAAGAATTGTTCCATATATATTATTCACAGACGTGTCCGTGCAGGCCAAGATAAAAATTGAATTGTTATCACAGAAAATGTTCTTGATTTGTGTCCCACAAAGTGGAAGTCTTATTGTTAAGAGAAAAGTTACCAAAAGTAAGAGAAACAAGGCCACAGAAAAGCTGATCAAAACTTTGATTACTGTTGCGTTGGTCATTAGGACATTATAGTGCAGTGGGTGGCACACAGCCAAATAACGGTCATACGCCATAAGTGAGAAAGTCATCATCTCGAAGAAGGCACAATCCATGATGAATACACTTTGGGTCAGGCAGCCATCACGGGAAATGGTCTTGGAGGAAGTCCAAAGGTCCGTCACTAATTTTGGGAAAAACGAGGAGCTGCCAACAATGCCGTTGAGCACCAGGTTACATATGAGAATGTACATGGGTTCGTGAAGGCTGCGGTTAGTCGATACCACAAACGCAATTAAAATACTCAACATCAAACTACACAAATAGATAACACTAAGAAGGGGGCAGTAAAAATATTTAAGTCCTTCCATCTCTTGAAGTCCAAGAAGCTGAAGGTCCTTCATGGTGGTAGAACCATTCTCCATTGTAACTCAGACAGCTTAAAGTAGGTGCTGGATTTGTCTACTGGACAGAAGGCTGTTCAAACAGAAACAGATAGGTAGGTCTTAAAGGTACTCAATCATTGCAATATTATCTGATTACTAAGGGCTAAGTGCCTAAATGTATCTCTTCTCATTGAATCAGTTATTTTGTTCTTGGGAGGACCCTAAGCCTAAACCATATACAGAGGCCTTAACTTTATCTAAGTCAAGATTAAAGAGAATCAGGGGCTTTGTCCATTCAGGGAAGAGTGACAGGTTCTCTTGATAGGACAACAACCCCCCCCAGCACACACCCCCCCAAGAAAAGCCACTTTTCTAGCTTCCTCATGATTTGCCACTACTTTGTCAGAGCCCTTGGAAATACATGGTACAGTCGGTATATGGAGACATGTGGTCCTTCCTTGGGCCTGAGCAACAATTCAGAACAAGATAGAGTTGTTTTACTTCTGAAGATTTAAAGCTCTATATATTACCCTTTAGAAAAGTCTGTCTACCATATCAGTAACCGGCAAATAGCATATACAGAAACACAGGATCGGACTGACTTTATAGTAAAGACAGTCCAAGGGTTAACTATAGATCGGGACGGACAAAAATTGGCAATAGTAGAAAAACTTTTTATTTATAAATAGTAAACACAGCAAAACTCCTACTGTCACCATTAAAATCATGACAAAACAATACTGACTATAATTAATATTTTTTTGGTTAGGATATATAGACCCCGTGTGTTTAGGCGCATAAATATCAAGACCATGAAAAAAAAAATAGCTTTCTAGTCAAGATCGCATGCACTCCGGGTGGAAAGGGATTAACCCCAGGTTCACTATATACCACATAAATTTGAAAACAATCAAAAAATCTCACAGGTCGCCACCTAATCTCATTTGTATATGCCTCTATTTAGCAGTGAGATACTGAATAGGAGCTCCTTTGATGTATTCAATTACCATAGTGAAGGGATTTGATATTTTGTAGATAGTTTGTCAGAATGTTTCCAAACAATCAATCAACTCCTTTCCTGTGTAGTGTCCTGGATCAGATATATGTTATTCCAAAGAGGATTCTGAAAGTTCTCATTTTTTACAGTAAGTACACTGAGTGGCCAGATTATTATGACCCCCCCATCAGTACTTCGTACTCGTGACTCCACGAGATGGTGAAAAGTGATGCGAGGAATCTGACACGGCACTGTTGCCCTTCTGTTGTCTTGTACCAGTCTTGCCCCTCCCCCGTTCTGCCCTAACATTGACTAGTCGCTGACGGCCACAATTCGCACGTTCAGACCCAGATTTTCGGCTGACAGTCCGGTCTTTAAACACTTTAACAACAGCTGCTCTTGAACATTTAACGAATTCTGCTGTTTTGCTGATACTCGCTCCATGGCTCCGAGCGCCAACAATCATCCCGCGTTCCAAGGCTGTTACATCGCGTTGTTTCCCCGTATCTTCAGAAACAAATCACTTCTACTGTCGTGGTAAACAACCTGCTTCCTTCCTGCTAAGATTTTGATACCACTACATTGGAATAAAGATACTACTCCAACTATGAGAGAGTGGTATAGTAGAATTGAATATTATCGACTGATGGAGGAATTGACATCAATCCGGAGAGATACGGCTAAACAATTTGAAATTACTTGGCAACAATGGAATGACTTCAAAAGCTCTCATGGCTATACGGAGGATACAGGATAGAATGGACATATATCGGGATAATAGGGAGACTAATGGAAAATGTCATAGACGCTGGGGTAGCACATAAGGCCTTCTCAAATTATTCTAGTAAAGTATTCTAGTGAAGAATTTCGATAAGTTTGCCGGACCTCCCCCATACTTCTTCTCCCCCCCCCCTTCCCTTTTTTCTTCTTTTTCTCTTTACTTAAGTTTTATTGTAAGTCTTTTCCTTTGTTAATTGGGCCCTCTTAGGCCATAAGTTAATAGCTACTAGGTACATGGTCAATCAATCTGACATTAGAAATAAGAATGAACTGTTGTGAAATGTTAACACCGGATTGAATGAGCTGTACCTGGATACCTAAATCATGTAATGTAGTATGTCAATTTTAATGATCTTTATAAAAATTAATAAAATGGAATATGTAAAAAAAAACCAACCTGCTCCCCTATTTATAATGGTCTGGCCCTCTAGCAACTTCAGCGCAAAATTATAGCTAATTTGCCTACAAACGTCAGGTGGTCATAATAATCTGGCCACTCAGTGTATATCACCTTTTAAGTACTGGTATAGTTGGTTATGTGAGTAACCCGTAGTATGTGAGTCTTCCCCTTAATATTCCAAAATGTAGGGGGGTATTTTTTATGAATGAAAGATACAAAAAATGTCGGCAGTCCTACTCACCTGTCCTGTTCATCCATTTGGAAGTATCCTCTTTTAATCTTTTCTGGTGGTTACGTAACTTTTTTCTTTTCCTCGTAATGGAATCCAGGATATACCGCAGCCGAGGATATGTACGGAGGTTCCGCAGGATATCTCGGGAGCCAAACAGTCTTTTACATTGAGAGTGTGTGAGGGTAATCCACATGTATCTGGAGGGCCAGAAGGGCGCTGTGGGTCAAGACACTATAGCAATGTGTCTGACATTCTCTGGGTCATCCAAACATTTCGGTATGCAGCGTCGATATCTCGGTAGCCAAAAAGACTGTTTGGCTCCCGAGATATCCTGCGGAACCTCCGTACATATCCTCGGCTGCGGTATATCCTGGATTCTATTCCGGGGGAAAAGAAAAAAGTTACGTAACCACCAGAAAAGATTAAAAGAGGATACTTCCAAATGGATGAACAGGACATGTGAGTAGGACTGTCGAAATTTTTGTATCTTTCATTCATAAAAAATACCCCCCTACATTTTGGAATATTAAGGGGAAGACTAACATACTAAGGGTTACTCACATAACCAACTATACCAGTACTTAAAAGGTGATATACGTACTAGGGATGTCCCGATACCGATGCTAGCATCGGAATCGGGCCCGATACAGGTCATTTTGACAAGTACTTGTACTTGTCAAAATGCCCCGAAGCCTAGTGCCGAAGCATGCGCTAGGTTTTTTTTTTTCTTCTTAAGGCCGTGACACACTGCATGCGAAGCCGTGCAGAGCGAAGCAAAGCTCTCCGGCACGGAGCATCACGTGCAGTGTGTGAGCTGAGTGCAGTCAGATGATTGACTGCACCTTCAGCCAATCGGCTCGTCTGTAACAACCGGCCAGACGTCGCATCCCGTCGCGCCGGTTTATACGCGCGAGCCGATTGGCTGAGGTTGAAATTGTTCATCTCGGCACGCTCAGCTCTGCGAGCTCTCGCAAGCTGAGGTGCCGAGAAGAAAGTGACATGACACACTGCTCGCAAAGGCAGCGCGCCACCGCTCCGCGCTGCTTCGCGTGCAGTGTGTCACGGCCTTAA